>NC_091456.1:101726576-101951576 GCF_027789765.1 Dendropsophus ebraccatus
ACTACCAGCTCCGTGGCCGATAGAAAAGGGGCTGCTGGGAAATGTAGTTTGTGAACTTCACTAACTTGTTGACTGATATCCAGGTTATTTGACCGAATGTCAAACTAGACATGAGGGTGGCTGCAAGTGTCCGCATGCTATAGGCTTCTGTGTATGGATCAGACATTACCTGCTGACAATGAGCCTAAATAAGGAAAAAATGGGTCAGACTGGAATTATTTGCCTATTTAACCCCTTAAGGACAGAGCCAACTTGCATTTTTGCACTTCCGTTTTTTACTGCTTGTAGTTGCATTTTTTTCACCTAGAGACCCACATGAGCCACTTTTGTACTTTGCAATAACAGGCTGAATTTTTCATAATGTACACTGCGAAACCAGAAAAAAAATTCAGTGTCTGGTGAAATAAAAAACAAACGCATTTCGTTTATTTGGGGGGAATGTGTTTTTGCGCCGTTCGCCCTGGGGTAAAACTGATTTGTTATATATGTTCCTCAAGTCGTTACGATTACAACGATATATAACATGTATAACTTATATTGTATCTGATGGCCTGTAAAAAATTCAAACTATTGTTAACAAATATATGTTCCTTAAAATCGCTCCATTCCCAGGCTTATAACGCTTTATCCTTTGGTCTATGGGGCTGTGTGCGCCATGATGCGTTCTTTCTATCGGTACCTTGATTGCGCATATACAACTTTTTGATCGCTTTTTATTACAATTTTTCTGGATTTGATGCGACCAAAAAATGTGCAAATTTGCACTTTGGAATTTTTGTGCACTTACGCCATTTACCGTGCGAGATCAGGAATATGATTAATTAATAGTTCGGGCGATTACGCACGCGGCGATAGCAAACATGTTTATTTATTTATTTATTTTTATTTATAACATGGGAAAAGGGGAGTGATTCAAACTTTTAATAGGGGAGGTTTTTTTCTTACTAATATTAACACCTTTTTTTTTTTCTTTTACCCTTATACTAGAAGCCCCCCTGGGGGACTCCTAGTATAAGCACTCTGATCTCTCATTGATCTATGCTGTATATAGTATACAACATAGATCAATGAGATTGCTTTCGGCTACTGTAGCCGGAAGCCACCGAGTGCCAAGCCGGGATCAGCACCATTACGGCACAGACCCCGGCTGGCAGCGGAGATTGCTCCTCCGAGACAACCGGGACGTTGGGGGGTGATCCGCGCCACTCACTGCTGTTTCTAGGTGATTTTAACAACAGGGCGAATCTTGCTAAAATCACCCCCCCCCTCCCCCCCCTTTGAGTGATGTCAAGGGGGGGGGGCGGTTGTTGCTATGAAGAAGCAGTGTGTGTATTATGGCATAGAGCCGTATTGTTCAACCTTTTTTTTAACTTGAGGCAAAAAAAAAGTAATTCAGTGATTTACAAGTGACGTCTTCTTTGATCTGAGGCGTCACTTTTCCTCCCCTTCTGGCCCAGACCACCATGATGATTTCTTGCAGCAATAATCTATCTGTTCTGAACCTGCCAGACAAACATTTTAGGCTCTGCACTTTTACAACAACTTCCACTTCTTTGTGTCATGTGCAGGAAAGTCAGTAGGTATGTGGGTTGCCCCCTGTATGTACGATTCCCTGCTGTTCTCCCATAGAACAATAATGCTCCCTGCTTTGCCTGTATATAGTAATAATGCTCACTGTACGGTACCCAGACAGTAATCCCCCCTGTGCTGTCCCCATAGTAACAATCCCCCCAGTGCTCCTCCTTATAGTAATAATCCCCCTCAGTGCTCCCTCTTATAGTAATAATCCCACCAGTGCTCCCCTTATAGTAATAATCCCCCAGTGCTCCCCCTTATGGTAATAATCCCCCCATAGTAATAATCCCCCAGTGCTCCCCCTTATAGTAATAATCCCCCAGTGCTTCCCCTTATAGTAATAATCCCCCAGTGCTCCCCCTTATAGTAATAATCCCCCCAGTGCTCCCCCTTATAGTAATAATCCCACCAGTGCTCCCCTTATAGTAATAATCCCCCAGTGCTTCTCCTTATAGTAATAATCCCCCAGTGATCCCCCTTATAGTAATAATCCCCCCAGTGCTCCCCCTTATAGTAATAATCCCACCAGTGCTCCCCTTATAGTAATAATCCCCCCAGTGCTCCCCTAATAGTAATAATCCCCCCAGTGCTCCCCCTTATAGTAATAATCCCACCAGTGCTCCCCCTTATAGTAATAATCCCCCCAGTGCTCCCCCTTATGGCAATAATCCCCCCAGTGCTCTCCCCATAGTAATAATCCCCCAGTGCTCCCCCTTATAGTAATAATCCCCCCAATGCTCCCCTTTATAGTAATAATCCCCCCAGTGCTCCCCTTATAGTAATAATCCCCCCAGTACTCCACCTTATAGTAATAATCCTACCAGTGCTCCCCCTTATAATAATAATCCCCTAGTGCTCCCCCTTATGATAATAATCCCCCAGTGCTCTCCCCATAGTAATAATCCCCCAGTGCTCCCCCTTATAGTAATAATCCCCCCAGTGCTCCCCTTTATAGTAATAATCCCCCAGTTCTCCCCTTATAATAATAATCCCCCCCGTGCTCCCCCTTATAGTAATAATCCCCCCAGTGCTCACCCTTATAGTAATAATCCCCCCAGTGCTCTCCCCATAGTAATAATCCCCCCAGTGCTCCCCTTATAGTAATAACAGGATGGATCCTCCAGCAGAGAAGATGCGTGCGGGGGTGGCGGCCTGGCGGCTGAGCGCGGTCCGGGGGAAGCTGCGGCCGGTGATCTGAGCAGGTGATGGGGCGGGGGGCGGCGTGCACGCCACTGAGTGAGGTGCCACCAGCGCAGTCCGAGGGGAGGTGAGCTGCGGGGGATCTGCCTGGGAGCTGCGGGCGGTCATCTGGGCAGGTAATGGGCCGAGCGCAGGGGCAGATGATGGGGCGGGCGGGCGGCACGCATGGTGTTGAGTGAGGTCCGGAGGGTGCCAACAGCGCCCCCTGGCTGTCGGCGCCCCGTGCGATCGCCCGGCCCTCCCGCCGCTAGAAACGGCCCTGCCGCCACTAGACCACCACAGATCGGGCTGCATAAGTAATCAGATGCAGCTGTCAACTTTGACAGCTGCATCTGATTGCTTTATTAGCGGGCATGGCGATCAGACTGTGCCCGCTAATAGCCGCGGTCCCAGGTTACATGCGACACCCGGGACCACGGCGGTTCAGAGCAGGGTCGCCTCGCGGCCCCCCTCTGAACTCCCCGAGGCCTCCACAGGGCGTAAATATACGCCCTGTGTCGTTAAGGGGTTAAATGGGATTGAATGCACATTATTTCCTGTATCGATCATAAATATAAAGGTAGACTGTGGTAGACTGTAGATTTTCTTTATTGCTTCTTTACAACAACGTGTCAAGTAAAACCGAGAGACGCCAAACCCCTTT
Organism: Dendropsophus ebraccatus; assembly: GCF_027789765.1. Taxonomy (NCBI): domain Eukaryota; kingdom Metazoa; phylum Chordata; class Amphibia; order Anura; family Hylidae; genus Dendropsophus; species Dendropsophus ebraccatus. The sequence goes on from NC_091456.1 coordinate 101,729,995, forward strand.
GCTTAGCATCTCTCGTTTTACCTGCCACGCTGTTGTTGTAAAGAAGCAATAAAGAAAGTCTACTTTAGGGTACCTTCACACGTACAGACTCGCTGTGTATTTATCGCTGCAAGTTTCTCGCACATAAATCCGCAGTGATACTGATTGCTTTCAAGCCAATGTATGTTTATTCTCACTGCGTGTTTGCTGCGATTTTTACATGCGAGTTTTGATTTTCACATGATTTTCACAGGAGAGTTTAACACCACAAAAAACCCAGCTACTTTTGTGCGAGTTTCGTGCGATAAATATGCAGTGATACGGTATGTGTGAAGGCACCCTTACGGTGAGTGCCCACAGTTTGCCTTTATATTTACGATTGTGACTACCTGGACTGTTCCTTTTCTTGTGAGACTACCACCGTATCAGACATTGTATCCACTATAAGTTGATGCACATCTCTACTAGTGGGCTCGGCCACACACAAGGTAGTGCCGACTTCTATGTCTCAATGCCTAAGAGGCCTATTCCACGGAGCAATAGGTTTATGAGGTTTAAACCTAAATAAACAGTCAGCCGATGACACAGTCATCGGCTGATCAGTCTCTATTCCACGGAGTGATAACTGGCTGATTCTGTAACCATGTCCCTGCAGCCCTTGCTAAACGATTATCAGGCCGTGTAATAGGCCCAATAAACGAGCGCCGATCTAGCAGATCGTCGCTCGTTTACATTATTGATCTGGCCCCCATCGGCCCTTGGAATAGGACCCTAAGGGCCACATGTATCATCCGGCGAACGGATGATTTTCGGCGGAAAGTGCTGATTTGCGTATTTTTTTATACGCAAATGGCCGATTTGCGAATAAAATATTCGCAAATCGGCACTTTCCGCCGAGTACGCCAGGGGGCGGAAAAGGGGCGGAAAGTGGGCGGAACGGAGGCGAGGACTCAGAGTCCGCGCGATTTACCATCCGTTCCGCCAAAATTTACACCGAAAACCTACTCCAGTCCTCAGCTGGTGTAGGTTTTCGGCGGTGCGCAACGGGGCGCAGGGGATTTATGTAGAGGCAGTCCGCCTCTAGATAAATCTCCGTAGCGCCGGAGCTGCGGGGGCATTTTTACGTCCGGCGTAAAAAACGCCGGACTTAATAAATGCCTCCTTAAGAGTCTTACAGGGGGGGGGGGGGGGGGGGGGGGGGGGGGTGAGAAAGAAAGAAAAAAAAAGTGTGAAATGTGTCTCTGAAAATGAATTTATTACACAGATTAATAAAAGTGTGTTACATCTCTTTATTGAAAGTCATTTATTTACCCCAGAGAGTTTACCCTTTAGAGTGGTAGGGTGCCGTGCATGCAACTGAATGGCTGCAATAGATTATGGATAATCCCTTGCTCCTGCCAACTGACAGTACTGTAACTAAACATATGCGTCCGCCATGTTCAGCAAACTTCTCAACAAATCACATTAACAGCAAGTATTCTTTCCATTCTGACACAATGCTGACACCTCTGTCTGTGATAGGAACTGTATAGAGCAGTAACAAACCCCATATAAAACCTCTCCTGCTTTTCAGACTAGAAAGACAACACCACTCCCTGCAGGATATACAGCAGCTGATAAATACTGGAAGAATTAAGATTTTTTTTAATAGTCAATTACAAATCTCTGGCACTTTCTGGCATCAGTTGATTTGAAAAATTATAATTTTTTTTTTTTGCTTAACTACTCCTTTAACTTTCTGTAAGGTTATGTGCACACTACAAAATCCAGGTGGATAACCCGCCACGGATTCCGCTGCTCGTGCCATAGACTCCGTTCTATGCACAGGCGGATTCCGCTGTCCACACAAAGAATGAATGCATGAGCGTGAGCAGTGGAATCTGTGGTGGGTTATGTGCACATAATTTAAGAAGAACAAGGTGTGCATGAGCCTGTATATACCTATGTTGGGAATGGGGCAACATTTTTTTTTCCTCGTTGGTTTCTACTAACCTTTAAAGGAGTTATCCAGCGTTAGACAGCAGCACTCCAGTCCAGGTGTGCTTTTCAATACACTTTAATAAAAATGAGTTGCAAAACCGCACCCAAGCTGGAAACAAGAGTGGTGCTGTCTGTGAAAGAAACTGCCCATGTTTTTCTAATGTTGGATAACCTCTTCAAGGGGTTTTCTGGCTTCATGACACAAAACGGTACAGTTTCAGGGAATAAAAGCAAAATTAAAAAAAAAACAAAAAAAACTTCTACTCACCCTTTTGTTTGCCCCCAGTCCAGCACTGCCTGTGCTCCGGAGTCCCCAGTGGAAGTATGTTACTGTACATGGGACACTGCAGCCAATCATATGTAGAGAAATATGCATGTGACTGCTGAGTCGAGTGATTGGTGGCAGTGTCCCGTGGAGTGTATGGTAGCCAGGGCCGGACTGGGACTGAAAATCAGCCCTGGCATTTCAGAGCACACAGGCCCACTCGCCGCACGGTGATAAGTTATGAGACGATGTTGTGAGCGCAGCATGGCTACATGTTGTATCATCACGGCCATGACTGGAATTACAGATAATAACACAGTAAATGGGGTCAGAAGCTTCTGTCTCTGTACTGTGTAGCTGAGCTGCAGTTACAGGTCATCACCACTACACAGTGTACAGAGACAAACTGCTTCCGGCCCCGGTCACCGTGCTGAGTTTAACACCACCACATACTGACTAATACCACCACATACTGACTAAAACCACCGCATACTGACTAATACCACCACCTTCTGACTAATACCATCACATACTGACTAATACCACCACATTCTGACTAATACCACCACATACTGACTAATACCACCGCATACTGACTAATACCCCGCATACTGACTAATACCACCGCATACTGACTAATACCACCGCATGCTGACTAATACATCCACATGCTGACTAATGTCACTAATGCTACTGAATAAAATCCACTTTAAAAAGACCAATATCACCTTATACAGTTATATAGAGGTAGACCCAGCTCCCATATACATTACAGTGCAGTTAAATCAGGTGACTCACAGGGGACGTCTTCTCTGATCGGAGTTCTTCCCTTTTCATTTTCTTCTTCTTCTGCCCTGGGCCGTTATGAGAACTTTGACGAGCCATGAATCCACAGAATCTGCCAGACAAACATATTAGGCTCCACACTCTGGAACCATCTTCATCTCTCTACAAACTGCACATCTCTATGTTGTCCCCTTATAGGCCCCTCTCCCCAATGTCGTGCCCTTATTGATTGCCCCCTCTCTCCCACTATGTTGCCCCCCTTATAGATGGCCCCCTCTCCCCCCCCTCATAGATGGCCCTCTCTCCCCCTATGTTGTCCCCCCCTTATAGATGGCTCACTCTCCCCCCTCTTATAGATGGCCCCCTCTCCCCCCCTCTTATAGATGGCCCCCTCTCCCCCCCTCTTATAGATGACCCCCTCTCTCCCCTCCTTTATAGATGCCCCCCTCCTTTTATAGATAGCCCCCTCTCCCCCCCTCCTTTATACATGGCCTCCTTTTATAGATGCCCCCACCCTTAATAGATGGCCCCCTCCTTTATAGATAGCCCCCTCTTATAGATGCCCCCCTCTCTTATAGATGGCCCCCCTCCCCCTCCTTTATAGATATAGCTAGTCCCCTCTTATAGATGCCCCCCTCTTCCCCCCTCCTTTACAGGTAGCCCCCTCTTATAGATGCCCCCCCTCCTTTATAGATGCCCCCCTCTTCCCCACCTCCTTTATAGATATAGATAGGCCCCTCTTATAAATGCCCCCCTCTTCCCCACCTCCTTTATAGATATAGATAGCCCCCTCTTATAGATGCCCTCCCTCCTTTATAGATGCCCCCTCTACTTTATAGATGGTCCCCTCTTATAGATGCCCCCCCTTTATAGATGACCCCCTCTTTCCTCCGTGCAAATAAAAAAAAAAAAAAAAAAGCACACAACTCAACTAACAACTTGCTCCTCCGTCGATCCTCTCTCCTTCTGGTCAGGCCCCCGTATGATGCGCGGCTGCCGGGGTTGTGGCGTCCTATCCCCGGCAGCGCGCGCATCATAGAACTCCCTGGGACTTCTGACACAGTGAGCTTCTCTAACGTGCGCTCCTGTACCGGAAGTTACAGGCGCACAGAGAGCTCTATGATGCATGCGCTGCCGGGTATAGGACGCGACACCACCGGCAGCCGCGCATCATATAGGGGCCTGACGGAGCGATATGGGGCCGGTCCCGTCTTCCTCATGGCCCGGTGACTCCTTTTCCCTACGGCAGTCAGCGGGTCAGTAGAAGCACGGGACCGGCCCCCGGAGGACATCGGCCTTTCTGGCATTTGCCTGAAGTGCCCTATGGCCAGTCCGGCCCTGATGGTAGCATCATCAGGGCCCCAGTCCTATTTCGCAAATTATTCATTGATAGTACATGAGAGAAGAAAAATTATGAATTTAAAGTGTCACTGTCATTTCACGAAACTTTTGTCATGTCACAGAGAAGTGTCAAAAATTTTGATTGGTCCAGGTCCCGAGTGTCCAGACCCATACTGATAAGGAGATAGAGCACCAAGCGCGGTCCTCTCCCGGCTCTGTGTCACGTAATCAGTCGGACTCATAATGGAGCTCTATGGAGCCTGACTGATAAATCCAACTGATCACCAGGGCTGGGACAAAGGGTAGGCAGGGGTAGGCGAGGGCCTAGGGCGCCATCTGGTGGTGAATGATAGGGGTCTCAGTGAGTGTCCACACAGTGAGTGGCCTTGCATTATATTAAATGCATGGCCACTCACTACAGGAGCAGAGACTGATGTCTCCGCTCCTGTAGTCATATTCCAGGAATATGTGCAGAAGCGGGGACTCCAGACTGATGCCGGACTCCCTGCTCCTGCACTTCTAGATTGCAGGCTGTGTTAAGACTTTGATATAGAAGTGATCTGGAGCAGCCAGTGATGTCTTCCTGGTCAGGCTGCTCTATGTTATCTGTGTGCAGCCTGACCAGGAAGCATCCAGGCCACAGCAGCGTGGGAACGATTGATGAGGTGAGTAGCTGGCTTGTTTTTTCTACTTATCCAGGATATGGGGGACACCAGGGGACATTGGAGGGGGGGCAAAGGAGGGGCATTATGAGGACAGAGGAGAGGGACTAGAGGGGGATTATGAGGACAAAGGAGAGGGACACAGCAGGGGAACTACAGGGGGATTATGAGGACAGAGGAGGGGGACACAGCAGGGAAACTACAGGGGGATTATGAGGACCGAGGAAGGGGGACAAAGCAGATGAACTACAGGGGGATTATGAGGACAGAGGAGGGGAACTACAGGAGGGATTATGACAACCACTGGGCACAGGATGGGGGGGATTATGACTACATGAGGAGACAGGATGGGGATTATGACTACATGGGGGCACAGGATGGGGGGATTATAACAGTGTGGATTGCATAAAGTGTCAGAGCAAAATGGAAGTATTTACAGCATAGAGAAGAGAAAGGGCTAGTTACTGTGTAGGTGTCAGATAGGGGGCACTATGGATGAGATATGGTATAGGGGTGAGGAGAGTGTTGGTAAATTGTGGAGCCTAAAATGTCTGTCTGATAGATGCTGCGAGGACAAGTCATGGCTAACAGAAGTCTTCATGAAGGAGCCGGATCTGAATGGAGAAGAAAAGAGAAAGTGACCGGCTCTGATGAGAGAAGACGTCACCTGTGAGTCACTGTATGTAACTGCACCCTGTTTACTATACTGTCAGTGTGTGTGTCTGTGTGTGTGTGTGTGTGTGTGCAGCGACCCCGCTCTGAACCGCCGCGATCCTGTGTGCTTTATACAGCCCAGGACCGCAGCTATTAGCGGGCACGGTCTGATCGCCGTGCCCGCTAATTAGCTTTTTAAATGCAGCTGTCAAAGTTGACAGCTGCATTTAAAATGCGGGCTTTTCACTTCCCTGGTGTCTAGTGGGGGGATCGACACCCCCCCCCCCTGCATCTGAGCCGGGCCGGGGTCTGCACTGTAATGGCGCTGATCCCGGCTCGGCACTCGGCAATAGAACACTGATATCATTGATCTATGCAGTATAACTATACTGCATAAATCTCAATGAGAGATCAGTGTGGCTATACTGGAAGTCCCCCAGGGAGACTTCTAGTATAAGTGTAAAAAAAAAAAAAGTTTTATTATTAACCATTTAAACCCTTAAGGTCAAAGCCAATTTTCGTTTTTGCACTTTTGCCTTTTCCACTTTATAATTAGAACAAAAACAGGTGCCAAAATAAGTGTCCAAACACACCTATAATACTTAGCCAAAGAACAAACTGATCCACAAAGGAATCAAAGAAATGCAGGACAATCCAAAGTAAATAAATATAATTATATTCTTTATTCCAATACTTTAGTTTAATAAAAATTCATTAAAACAAGGGACATGAAACAGAACCATACAGAAATGAAATTAGTGAGGGGACATACATATGTATTTTTATAAAGTCATATATTGCACATGCAACTAGGATGTTAAATAAAAAATAGATAGGTGTTGCAATATAGGCAACCTCCACTAGATGGCGGAAAAAAAGTATTACAAGTAGATTAAGTATAAGGGGCAATGAGAAAATGTAAACAGGCACAGTGCCAAATGAATTGCCAAATGAGTGCTAAAATAGATACCACAGACAGGTGAAATCACCAACACGTATCACCAATAGACTAGCCAAGGAGGATGCATATATTGAACCCAGTCCCACTCACCTACTCACCCTACGTGCGTTTTGCGTGGCTTTGTCAAGGGTTAATGAGCAGTGTGGGGAAACCTAATCTTATATACCTAGATACAACCAATAGATAGGTCTCTGTGCAGGTGAAATAACTCACCCTAATCACAGGGTACGAGAGTAGATGGAAAGCTGAATGTAACAGGAGTAGAGGGAGGTCCGCGCCGGTCATGTGACTCGCATCTCCATCCGGAGGTGACGTCAAAAGATCGGGCCACATGATCAAGTCACATGACCGCCATCTGGTCAGCTGATACCGGGACAAATATACAAATCTGTTAATAGAAATTTAAAGAGAACCGACAAAGAAACTAGCCCACATCGAGGGAGAGAGAAGCAATTCACCTAATGTTTGTATTAGCTGTAAATACTCGCTGTAAGTTGTATCGCCGCGCGCGCATGTGCAAATGCCCTTAATGAGGTAACTAGTAACACTGTAATCACTGCGGCTGCGTTGAAGCCACAAGACAATAAATACATCAAACAAACCATACAGACGCCCACAGTGATAAGTGATTTAAAAAAGTGAAAAAAATAACAAAACACGTGTATACTTACCAAGGCAAACCTCCAAATGTGTACGTGATGGACTAATAAATCTTTAAATACATTAAATACATTATCATATAACCCAATGCCCCAATTACAGCAAAAATTACATGATAGTGTTATCCGAATAAATAAAAATGGTTCAGAAACCACATAAATATAAATATATATAAAAGATGAGACATAATACAAGGATATACATAGACCTACGTGTACACATATACAAACCCATATACAAATATATACATATAAATACATTTATATGTGTATGTGCATACAAACTAAACACATACACCTATACCCACATGTGAAGTGTGGGCGAAAGAACGTGTGCAAAAATTGCAGTGCAATATATGACCACATGAAGTGTCGGTGGACAATGTAAACACAGAGACGGTATATGCAGAATAAATAAATAAATATATATATAAAAAGCAGATCCTCTATCTTCCCTGCTCTGTCAATACTCGCAGACCAATAATCCTGGGCATCAGTTGAAAAAGGGTTCTATCACCAGAATGACACACTAAGACCAGAATGACACACTAGACCTAGAAATAAGTGAAAAGAATGAAAAGAATGAGAACAATAAAGTTAAAACCCATAAAAATGTGTGTGCCATAATGCCAACACATGATTAAAAACAAAAGAACAAAAAAAAGGCTTCCTCAACAAAAAATGCTGATTTTGAGAATATAACCAAAATAGGATACTAAATCAAAAACAGAGCTCATAGGGCATCTTTATAAGAACGGGGCAAAGCTGTTATACTCATTCAAGCCAGAGGGGGTCATTGTTTTAAGGAGGTAAATCCATCTTGTCTCCTTCTGCGCCAGACGTTTCTTAATATCCCCACCTCATATATTAGTGTGGATCATGTCAATCCCCCGGACTTTCAAACTCGTTTCGTCGCAACCATGCGCAATCTTAAAATGTCTTGGGATTGATTTTAGGCCAGCAATATCCGTAGCGTCCTTGGCTGCTCGGATGTCTAAGACACGTTCCTGGACGCGTCTTCCAAGTTGGCGTGTCGTCATGCCAATATAGATCTTATCGCATGGACATGTGGCAAAATAAATAACTCCCTTTGACTCACAAGAGATGTGATGTCTGATCTGGTACTGTTTAGTACTGCCCGAATCATAAAAATAGTTAGTTTTACACATATTCGGGCACACCACACACTTACCACAGGGAGCAGACTCAAATTTCTTCTTCTGCCCTTCACAAATTTCGACCACATTCATCGACTGATAGTGACTACGAACCACCTGGTCCCTCAAGTTCCTGGAACGGCGATATGTAACAGATGCCTGCGGGTGTAAAATCACATTGAGGGACTCGTCCATACGTAAAACAGGCCAATATTTCCTTAGTGCCTGAACAATCGCCATTAAAGTCAGTGATGAATCTCACCTGTGTCTCCTCATTCTCATGTTTCTTCTTGGGGCGAAGCAGATCCGGCCTGTGAGAGTGTTTTGCACGCAGGTACGCTCTTTTGATAGATCTATTGCTGAAACCTCGTTCACGGAAGCGTATCTTCAAATCTTCCGCTTGCTTCTCAAATGCCACATCTGTAGAACATATTCTTCTCGCACGTAGAAATTGTCCAACTGGAATGTTCTTGATCAAATGTGAAGGGTGGGAGGAGGTTGCATGTAATAGGGTATTGGCAGATGTCGCTTTGCGATATAAGTCTGTCTGGACAAAGCCTTGTTGGTCCACCTGCAATGAGACATCAAGGAAGTCAATCTTCGTGCGACTAAATTTATAAGTGAGTTTAATGTTGCGATTATTTGTATTTAACGTCTGCATGAAGGTTTCCAGATCCTGTGATGACCCTTGCCATATCATGACAATGTCTTCAATGTAACGGCCCCACATTACCACCTGCTCGATGCCTGGCACAGGGTCAACTTGAAAGATCTCCCTCTTCCACAGCCCGAGGAACAAGTTTGCATATGAGGGCGCACAAGCCGCCCCCATTGCTGTGCCCTGGAGCTGTAGGTAGAGGGAGTCCCTGAAGGTAAAAAAAATTGTAAGGACGAATCGAAGCGCTTCTGCAATGAATTCGCAGTTTTCTGGACAGAAAGAAACTGGCTGCCCTTATTCCATCATCATGCCTAATTGACGTATATAGTGACTCAACTTCACAGTTGACAATATGCATACCTCCCAACTTTTGCAAAGAGCAAAGAGGGACATGTGTGCCGCAGTCCCCAAAGCCACGCCCCCATAGCGACCCTCCATAGCCACGTCCCCATAGCCACGCCCCCATAGCGACCCTCCATAGCCACTCTTCTACAGTCACCACATGCTGCTGACTGAATAGTGCCCGATATAGTATCCAATCCCCCCAAAAATGCCCTATATAGTATCCAATCCCCCATTATAGTGCCCCATATTGTATCCAATCCCCCCAATAGTGCCACACATAGTATCCAATCCCCCTATATAGTGCCACACATAGTATCCAATCCCCCATATAGTGCCCCACATAGTATCCAATCCCCCATATAGTGCCCCACATAATAGCCAATCCCCCCGTATAGTGCCCCACATAGTATCCAATGCCTCATATAGTGCCCCACATAGTAGCCAATGCCCCCATAGTATCCAATGCCCCCATATAGTGCCCCACATAGTAGCCAATCCCCACATAGTGCCCCACATAGTAGCCAATCTCCATATAGTGCCCACATAGTAGCCAATCCCCCATAGAGTGCCCTACATAGTAGCCAATGCCCCATATAGTGCCCCACATAGTAGCCAATGCCCCCATATATGCCCCACATAGTAGCCAATCCCCCATATAGCGCCCCACATAGTAGCCAATGCCCCCATATATGCCCCACATAGTATCCAATCCCCATATAGTGCCCCACATAGTAGCCAATCCCCCATATAGTGCCCCACATAGTAGCCAATCCCCCCATATAGTAGCCAATCCCCCCATATAGTGCCCCACATAGTAGCCAATCCCCCATATATGCCCCACATAGTAGCCAATCCCCCATATAGCGCCCCACATAGTAGCCAATCCCCCCATATAGTAGCCAATCCCCCATATAGTAGCCAATCCCCCATATAGTGCCCCACATAGTAGCCAATGCCCCCATATAGTGCCCCACATAGTAGCCAATGCCCCCATATAGTGCCCCACATAGTATCCAATCCCCCATATAGTAGCCAATGCCCCCATATAGTGCCACACATATTATCCAATACCCCATATAGTGCCCACATAGTAGCCAATCCCCCATATAGTAGCCAATCCCCCATATAGTAGCCAATCCCCCATATAGTGCCCCACATAGTAGCCAATCCCCCATATAGTGCCCCACATAGTAGCCAATGCCCCCATTTGTGTGGCCCGACCAGAAAAACAATAAACCAGTAACTCACCTGTCCGCCGGTCCCAGCAGCTCCTCTCCCGGCAGAGCGCGCACTCCCGTCATCCTCCGGGGAGGGCAGCGGGGTACAAAGACACTGACTGTGCCGGAAGTAATTCATGACAGAGGCTGCAGGTCACTTCCGGTACAGTCAGTGTCTGTATACCCCGCTGACCGCCCTGGAGGATGACGGGAGTGCGCGCTCTGCCGGTAGAGGAGCTGCTGGGATCGGCGGACAGGTGAGTTACTGGTTTATTGTTTTTTGGTGGGGCCACATATAATGCGGGACACTGGGTGCCGTCCCGGGACCGTGGGACACCACCCCGAAAACGGGACTGTCCCGCGGAATCCGGGACGGTTGGGAGCTATGCAATATGCATGTTATCATCAAGCTGCACCCCGTCCATCTTGGCCAAAAAATCACTTGTATCCTTGATGTAGGATGGCAAAACTCGACCAGGGGCGTAGTATATAGAATATATATTTACATAGGGGTTCACATAAATTATTGTTCCCTGATACTATAGGCCTCCCTGGAGGATTGCTAAGATCCTTGTGTACCTTTGGTAGTAGGTAGATCGTTGAGATCGTCGGTGAATCCACTGTCAATGCCTTCTTCTCTATAGGTGTCAAAATGCCTTGTCCAACAGCAGATGACAAAAGCTTTTCAAGTTGGCCCTTTCAAGTTTCCGCCATCTAGTGGAGATTGCCTATATTGCAACACCTATCTATTTTTTATTTAACATCCTAGTTGCATGTGCAATATATGACTTTATAAAAATACATATGTATGTCCCCTCACTAATTTCTTTTCTGTATGGTTCTGCTTCATATCCCTTCTTGTTTTAATGAATTTTTATTAAACTAAAGTATTGGAATAAAGAATATAATTATATTTACTTTGGATTGTCCTGCATTTCTTTGATTCCTTTGTGGATCAGTTTGTTCTTTTCCACTTTATGTTTAAAAGGCCATAGCACTTGCATTTTTTCCCCATAAGCCCTTATTTTTTGCGAAAACAATTGTAATTTGCAATGACAGGCATTATTTTTCCATAAAATATTCTGCCAAACCGGAAAAAAATAATTTGCGCTGTCAAATTGAAAAAAAAAAGGAATTTGTTTTGATTTCGGGGAGTTTTGAATTTACGCTGTTCGCCCTATGGTAAAACTGACTTGTTATGCATGTTCCTCAAGTCGTTACGATTACAATGATATATAACATATATACCTTTTATTGTATCTGAAGGCTTTCAAAAATTTCAAACTATTGTTAACAAATATATGTTCCTGAAAATCGCTCTATTCCCAGGCTTATAGCGCTTATATCCTTTGGTCTATGGGGCTGTGTTAGGTGTAATTTTTTGCGCCATGATGTGTTCTTTCTATCGGTTCCTTGATTGCGCATATGCGACTTTTTGATCGCTTTTTATTACATTTTTTCTGGATTTGATGCGACCAAAAATGCACAATTTTGCACTTTGGAATTTTTGCTGTTTACCGTGCGAGATCAGGAATGTGATAAATTCATAGTTTGGACGATTACGCGCGCGGCCATACTAAATATGTTTATTTATTTGTTTATTTGTTTATTTATTTATATTTATAAAATGGGAAAAGGGGGGTGATTTGGACTTTTATTAGGGGAGGGGATTTTTTATTAATAAAAAAACATTTTTACATTAACTGGAAGTCCCCCTGGGGGACTTGTATATACACAGCACTGATCTCTCATAGAGCTAAATGCTGTGTATATACACAGCAAAGATCCATTAGATCAGTGATAGATTGCTATGGCCTGCTGCAGGCCACAGCAATCTATTGCAGAGCCGGGATCAGCTGAGGCCCGGCACGGGCAGAAGAACGGATCTCCCCCGACTCGATGAGATCTATCCCACTAGACACCAGGGACGTGCAAGCAAAGCCTCTAAATGCAGCTGTCAGGTTTGACAGCTGCATTTAGAGGCTTAATTAGCCGGCGCGGCTAATAGAGGCGCTCCCCGGCTGCACATATCAACAGGGAGCAGCGCCGTTCAGAGTGGGGTCCTGGCGGGACCCCTCTCTGAACACCCCCCTGCGGCACCATGACGTATCAGATACGTCATGGGTCGCTAAGGGGTTAAGGACGGAGCCAGTTTTCATTTTTGCGCTTTCGTCTTTTCCTCCTCATGTTTAAAAGGCCACTGCGCTTGCATATTTCCACCTACAGACCCACATGAGCCCTAATTTTTTGCGACATCAATTATACTTTGCAAATACAGACTTAGTTTTTCTATAAGATATGCTGATAAAACAGAAAAAAATTATGTGCAGTGAAATTTGAAAAAAAAGTGCAATTCCTTTTATTTTAAGGGGTTTCGTATGGACAGTCTGTGGATGCTGTGTGTGAAGGTAACTAGAGATGAGCGAACCGGGTTCGAGTCGATTCGAACCCGAACGTTCGGTATTTGATTAGCTTGGGCTGCTGAACCTGGATAAATCTCTAAGGTTGTCTGGAAAACATGGATACAGCCAATGACTATATCCATGTTTTCCACATAGCCTTAGGGCTTTATCCAACTTCAGCAGCCACCGCTAATCAAATGCTGAAAGTTCGGGTTCGGATCGACTCGAGCATGGTCTAAAGGTAACCCATTGGCATCCCAGTGTGTACGTTTTGTGAAGCCTATGTCCATTAAAACCGGTCTGTGGGTGCTGTTAGTGAAGATAACCTATTGATCTCCCAGTGTGTAGGTGCCGTGAAGCCAGTGTCCATTGAAACCAGTTTTTGTGTTCTGTGGGCGAAGTTAACCCATTGATATCCTAGTGTGTGGGTGCTTTGAAGCCAGTGTTCAGTGAAGCCAGTCTGTGGGTGCTGTGGGTGAAGTAAACCCAGTTCCTGCTATGCACCCATTCAATTCCCAGTGAACCCCCCCAATTAGATTACATTCATGGCCTGTCCCATCTAGTGAGGCACCAGTAGCGGCACTATCCCCATCTAAAAAACTATATATTTTGCTCTCTCTAAAAAAAAAAAAAACACCAAAATGTCCAAGCAGACTAAAAAAAATTGGACCTTTTCAGGGTATGTCCAGTGTCAGCGGCCAAGGTGGTCTGAGTGGAACACAGGCTCATGGGAGTGGTGATCCCAACCGGATTGGAGGAAGGTTCCAGCTCCTAGTGAGCATGTAAATACCAGACAGGCTGGGATTGTTAACTGGATTTTTCAAAGTTCCAGCTCCACGGCAGGCAGTAGCCAATCCCAGAGACAACAGTCATGTTAAGGGTCGTCCCGGAGTAGTGCCACAACCATTCCATTGCAAGGGCAGAATGTTGCTTCTGCTCCATCTCCTGTGGTGTTTTAGACCCAATTCCTCTTTCCAGGGGCATCAGCAAGAGAGCTCCTGGTTAGAGATGATCGAACAGGGCCGAGGTTTAGGTTCGTACTGCCTGGAAAACAGGGATACAGCCTAGGTAATAGGCTGTATCCCTGTTTTTCAGGTGGCACTCGGGCTGTCTCCACCTTCCCCACGGTTGGTTCGGGTTCGGGTGATGGTTCGGGTTCGCATGAACCTAAACCTTGGCCCTGTTTGATCATCTCTACTCCTGGTCTGCCTAGCACTTCCCCCAGGGTCTTAGCCGCTGTGGGAGAATCTTTTGGAGTAATATCCTGACAGTCAGGAATTGGAAGGCAGCATTGAGACTGCAAGAGTTCAGAGGCCACAAAGAAGTCCAGAGAGCCAGGGAGGGGCAGCTTCTGGCCAAAGTCCAGTCTCTTACCACATGCCTATGGAGGAAGACAGCTTAGGAGAGGAAACATTTGGTGGGTGTAGGAAAAAGGGGTAAGCGTAAAGCATAAGCCAGTAGACGTAGTCAAGGCCCAACTACTCAACATGTACCTGTCACGTCCGTAGGGGAACAGTGAGCCCTAACTGAACCCAGCCCACTGTCTCTACCTACTTGGACGTACTGCCCTAGGTAGCAGACCCCAACTGGACGGCAGTCCCTACGCTACTAAGTGCAGGGCCAGACAAGGAGAAAAGTCAACAGTCCGAGTCAAACCAGCCAGGTACGTATAAACCACAAATCAGAACCAAAAAGCACAGTCAGAGAACAAGCCAGAGGTCAAATCCAAGATAGCAAAACAGTACAAAATCACAATACAAAGGGAATACCGTATAAACAGGCCAAGGTCAGAAACACTGTCAGGAGCGAGGTACAAAATCAGATAACAAGCCAAAGTCAGGTAACAAATGCAGAGGTCAGGAATACAGGGAGTCAGAACACAGAGTAATGCTGGTGTAGTAAGCAAGGCAAAACTATCACTGGCAGCTATTGAGCCTCAGCTGCTTGTTTAAATACACCGCCCCTGATTTGCATGAAGCGCCTGGCAGCTCGCGATTGGCTCTGTGCTCCTGCACAGCTTCGCTCCTGCCCCCTACCTCTGATAGGCTGCTTATCTGCGGCATCAGCCGGCTGGGCGTGTATGGGAATGTCAGCCTGCCTCTGCCTCTGCAGCACTGCAGAGCAACCAGGTAAATACATGACACTACCCCCCCTTTTATGAGGGGCCACTGGACCCTTACCTGGTCTCGGCTTGTCCGGATGGGAATCATGGAATTCCTTGACTAACAAGTCAGCATGGATGAAACGAGCAGGAACCCATGATCTCTCCTCCGGACCATAACCTTTCCAATGGACCAAATACTGAACAGATCTTTGGACTCTGCGACTATCAACAATCCGGGCCACTTCGTATTCCACTTCACCCTTGACAACTACAGGAGGAGGGGGTTTTACAGAAGATGTGAGGGCTGGTATGTACTTTTTCAGCAAGGACCTATGAAATACATTGTGGACCCGGAGACATCTGGGAAGTTTTAACCGGTAAGCCACAGGATTTATTATTTCAGACACAGCATAAGGACCAATGAACCGTGGTGCCAACTTCCCAGAGGGAACTTTTAGACGAAGGTTTCTGGTGGATAGCCACACCCTATCACCAATAGCAAATCCACCAACACAAAGACGTTTCTTGTCACTTTTACCTTTTTGAATGCTCTGGGCTTTAACCAAGTTCTTCTGAACTTGGGCCCAGACTGTGCACAGGTCTTTTATGACAGCATCCACATCAGGCAGCCCAGACTGCATACCAGAAAACGACGCATGACGCGGGTGAAAACCATAATTGCAAAAAAAAGGCGAAGTACCTGAAGAGCTACTATCATGGTTGTTGAGTGCAAATTCTATGAGGGACAGATAGTTCACCCAGTTGGTTTGTTGATCAGAAACATAACATCGTAACCTTTGAATTACGGCCTGGTTCATTCTCTCAGTCTGTCCATTAGTCTCTGGATGGAAGGCAGAAGAAAATGACAGAGTGATGTCCAAGGCCTTACAGAGAGCCCTCCAGAAACGTGACACAAACTGTACCCCTCTATCGGACACTATATTCTCTGGGATACCATGCAGTCTGACAATATGTTTGATAAACAACTCAGCTAGCAACTTTGACGAAGGCAACTTTTTCAGAGGTATTAAATGGCACATTTTACTAAAACGATCCACCACCACCCAAAGGACTGTGTTGCCATGCGAGACAGGAAGATCAGTCATGAAGTCCATTGAAATGTGGGTCCAAGGATGTTTAGGTATTGGTAACGGACAAAGTTCTCCTACAGGACGAGTTCTGGGAGCTTTGGCACGTGCACAAGTCGCACAGGCTGCAACATAGGAACCCACATCTCTGGACAGGGCTGGCCACCAATAGTTTCGAGCCACCAATCTCTTTGTGCCAGTGACTCCAGGATGCCCAGACAATACTGAATCATGCAGTTCTTTCAATAAAAGTAACCGTAACTGGGGAGGCACAAACAGCTTGGATACAGGGGTCTTTACTGGGGCCAGATCTTGATGTGCTTTAATTTGGGTAGCAAGATCAGGAGTAATTACTGAGACAACCGTCTCCTTGGGTAAGATGGGCTCTGGATTATCCTGTTGGGGGTGACTGGCACAAAAACTCCTGGACAAGGCATCAGCTTTAACATTTTTTGATCCTGGTCTATATGTGACAATGAAGTTAAACCGTGTAAAGAACAATGCCCAACGTGCCTGCCGTGGGTTTAACCTTTTAGCATTTTCAAGGAAGGTAAGGTTTTTATGATCCGTAAGGACCGTGACACAATCCCGTGCACCCTCGAGAAAGTGGCGCCATTCCTCGAAAGCCCACTTGATTGCCAATAGTTCACGGTTCCCCACGTCATAGTTCCTTTCAGCAGAGGAGAATTTTCTAGAAAAATAGGCACAAGGGCGAAGATTGGTCAAAGTGGCAGAACCTTGTGATAGTACAGCTCCTGCCCCGTATTCGGAAGCATCAACCTCCACTACAAAAGGCTTAGAATGGTCGGGTTGCACCAGCACAGGTGCGCTAACAAAACACTTCTTTAGTTTTTCAAAGGCCTCAAGTGCCTCCGGCTGCCAATTGTTGAGGTCCGCTCCTTTCTTAGTCATGTCAGTTAATGGCCGAACAATGACTGAGAAGTTCCTGATAAATTTGCGATAGTAGTTCGCAAATCCTAGAAAGCGTTGCAAGGCTTTCAAGGAGGTGGGGCGGACCCAATCAACAATGGCCTGGACTTTAGCTGGATCCATATGAAATGACTGTGGCGTCAAAATGTACCCCAAGAATGACACCTCTTGCCCCCCAAAAACACACTTCTCCAATTTTACAAACAGATGATTTTCCCGTAACACTTGTAAAATTTGACGGACATGCTGGACATGAACGGACCAATTTTCAGAATAAATCAAGATATCGTCAAGATAAACTACCATGAATCTACCTATATAGTTACGGAAAATATCATTTACCATGTTCTGGAAAACCGCAGGAGCATTACACAACCCGAAAGGCATAACTAGATATTCGAAATGTCCTTCCGGGGTGTTAAATGCAGTTTTCCACTCATCACCTTTACGAATCCGAATGAGATTATATGCCCCCCTGAGATCCAGTTTAGAAAACCATTTTGCTCCCTGAATTTGATTAAACAGATCTGGTATCAAAGGCAATGGATATTGGTTTTTTATAGTAATTTTGTTTAACTCTCTGTAGTCAATACAGGGTCGGAGACCACCATCTTTTTTCCCTACAAAGAAAAAGCCTGCTCCCATAGGAGAAACAGAGGGTTGGATATGTCCTTTCTGAAGACTTTCTGCTATATACTCTTTCATAGCTGTCCTCTCAGGACCAGACAAATTATAAATCCTCCCCTTAGGGTATCTGACCCCAGGCAACAGGTCAATGGCACAGTCATATGACCTATGGGGGGGCAAGACCTCTGACTGAGATTTAGAAAAAACATCAGAGAAGTCACGAATGAAGGCAGGGATTTGTTCCACCTCCTGACAACCTAGAGTTACTGGAATACATTTACCAAAACATTTCTGACTCCATTTTGTTAATTCCCCTGAGTCCCAATCAAGCATAGGATTATGACATTGTAGCCATGGTAACCCCAACAACACATCAAAAGATAAGCCCTCCATAACCAACAGGGTACATCTTTCTGAATGCACACAGCCCACCAACATCTCAATCTCAGGGGTGCAGTACTGGATTGCTCCTTTAACCAATGGCGTGGAGTCTACAGCAACTACACGTAATGGATCAGGGAGAAGCAAACAAGGAAGACCCACACGCCTGGCAAAGGATGCATCCACAAAATTGCATGCTGACCCTGAATCAACAAATGCTGTCCCTGATACAGACTTAGATAAATAAGAAATCTTTACAGGGAGCAAAAACTTTTTTGACACAACAGAAAATACCTGACGGCCTAGGTGACCTTCCTGCAAGTCACCTAGACCCTGGAGTCCCTCTGGCTTGACCTTTTTCTTTGTGCATTCAGCAATGAGATGGTCAGCCCCTCCGCAGTAGTAACAGCGACCTTGGATACGACGGGAGGTTCTGCGTTCACGTGAAGGATCTGTAGCAGAAGCCCCCAGTTGCACGACCTGCTCAGCTGTAAAACCAGGAGTAACAGGAACTGGAGTAGCAGTGGTGCATGGGAGTGGAGTCTCAGACCTCTCACAATGTCTCTCCCTAAAACGTCGGTCCAATCTAACAGCCAAAGTCATAGCTTCATCAAGGGTGTCAGGGGTAGGGTAAGCAACCAGCAAGTCTTTCAGGTGATCAGCTAAACCCAACCTAAACTGGCATCTAAGTGCCGGGTCATTCCACCCAGATGGAACACACCACCGGCGAAACTCAGAACAATACTCCTCAACCGGCCTTTTACCCTGTCTCAGAGTAGTCAAGTGTGTCTCCGCTACAGCTGCCCTGTCAGGGTCATCATACAAAAGGCCCAAAGCTGCAAAAAAGGCATCAACCGAGACCAACTCAGGAGCACCTGGAGACAACGAAAAGGCCCACTCTTGAGGTGGCCCGTGCAGGAGTGAAACAACAATACCGACTCTCTGGACCTCATCACCAGATGACTGGGGACGGAGACGGAAATACAATCTACAGCCCTCCTGAAAGGTCAAAAAACTTTTTCTATCCCCACTAAACCTACCAGGCAGCTGAACTGGGGGTTCTTCGGGGATAGCGTGAGTTACAGCAACATAATGTGTCTGGGAAACCTCTTGCTGCTGCACTCTTTGTGCAAGATCCTGCACTGTATAAGTGAGACGTTGCATTTGCTCAGCTACTGCAGTCATTGCATCCATTGGGAAGGTAGTGAGCAACTCAGTAAATGTTGGCCAGTGATAATGTCACGTCCGTAGGGGAACAGTGAGCCCTAACTGAACCCAGCCCACTGTCTCTACCTACTTGGACGTACTGCCCTAGGTAGCAGACCCCAACTGGACGGCAGTCCCTACGCTACTAAGTGCAGGGCCAGACAAGGAGAAAAGTCAACAGTCCGAGTCAAACCAGCCAGGTACGTATAAACCACAAATCAGAACCAAAAAGCACAGTCAGAGAACAAGCCAGAGGTCAAATCCAAGATAGCAAAACAGTACAAAATCACAATACAAAGGGAATACCGTATAAACAGGCCAAGGTCAGAAACACTGTCAGGAGCGAGGTACAAAATCAGATAACAAGCCAAAGTCAGGTAACAAATGCAGAGGTCAGGAATACAGGGAGTCAGAACACAGAGTAATGCTGGTGTAGTAAGCAAGGCAAAACTATCACTGGCAGCTATTGAGCCTCAGCTGCTTGTTTAAATACACCGCCCCTGATTTGCATGAAGCGCCTGGCAGCTCGCGATTGGCTCTGTGCTCCTGCACAGCTTCGCTCCTGCCCCCTACCTCTGATAGGCTGCTTATCTGCGGCATCAGCCGGCTGGGCGTGTATGGGAATGTCAGCCTGCCTCTGCCTCTGCAGCACTGCAGAGCAACCAGGTAAATACATGACAGTACCCCAAGACGCTTCACAACAGCCAAGCAATGTGCCTGGTCCAAAGAACCACCCACTGCTATCATCGGTCTGGCAGTTCTTCCATGTCAGCAGCAGAAAAGACCATGCAGCCATCTGCAGCATCTGTGAACATAAAGTGGGTTGGGGTTTGGATTAAAACCTAGGCACAACTTATGGAGCGCCACCACCCTATTGCCTGGAAAAACCGGGACCCCTACACCACTTCTTGACAGAACAACCAATAGCTGCAGCTACCACCCACAGCCCATCATTGCAAGCCATGATTGTGCCTTTTAGGTTGAAAACAGTAAGTGCCTGACTTTTACCTCCGCCTCCTCCATGGGGCACAGTGAAGCCATCCCCAGGAAACAGCATTACTCCAATAACCACCCAATGACACAGAAGCTAAATGCACACCTGGTTAAAGGGGTTGTCTGGCGCTAAAAAATTATTCACAGAATAACACACATTACAAAGTTATACAACTTTGTAATGTATGTCATGTCTGTGAATGGCCCCCTTCCCCGTGTCCCACCACCCCCACCCGTGTACCCGGAAGTGTGGTGCGCTATACTCACCTGTCACGTGCCGACCACGGTCTCCGATCCTCAGCAGTGACGTCTTCTTCGGGCGGCCGGCGGATCTTCCCGAGTGCCGGCCGCCCTCTGCAGCGTCATCCGAAGCTCAGCCGCGATTGGCTGAGCATAACTGTGCTCAGCCAATCGCGGCTGAGCGGCTGATGACGCGGCCACGTCATCAGCTGCTCAGCTGCGATTGGCTGAGCACAGTTACTTAACTTTGTAATGTGTGTTATTCTGTGAATAATTTTTTAGCGCCGGACAACCCCTTTAAGTATATTATCTGCTGTTTCTCCCGTTCCAGTTAGTGGACTCAAAGCTCATCATCTACATCTATTACATCTTCTTCTCTGCAGAAGAAGGTTGGCAACTCTTTGCAGCATTCTGTCTCTCATGGGGTACACCTAAGTGCAGACATCTGGAATTCAAGCTATGGCTAGGGGCAGTATATGTCCGTGACTGCCCACTGCATAAATGTCCTTTCAGGAGAGCTGCAGCGGAAACAAGAAGCAACTGAGGTCACACCACTATCTCCTCTAAAATTGCAGCGTGACCCTATGATTTGACTCCACCACCTCATCTGGTCATCACGCTACTACCCACCCTCTCCCTGTGGCGTACCAACGCCACAGGGCGTTGTGCACAGGTTTCTCTACTCCTTCCCAGGACTGAAGATGGCGAGCAAATGATGTACCCACTTGAGCCACTCGTACGGGGCATGGAATGCCCTCCACAAGATACAACGCCAATGTGATGTGGACTGCAAGAACTTTGGCTGATCTGCGACATGCCAACGTGATGGAACTCGTCCCTCGACATGTTACAACGGCTGCACCAACAGAGATTGCAGTCTCTGACTTGTCAAGCATTCTGCTATTCTGATATTTCCTTTCTTTGGTAAACATAGCTGTAGGATTTCAACCCTGGCACTTGTGCCAAGTAATCTTACTATTCATGTCCCATTTTTCCACACACACACATGGTAACTGGACAATAAATATTCTTGGGGTTTTTAAAGGGGTATTTCCCCAAGAGCTAAAAAATGAAATGCTCCCAACCTAGTTAGTCTTACTCACCAGGTCCCCCTGAGTATTTTGAGCCGTCTCCCGTCTTTCTAGCTGCTGCCGTTCCTGAGAAAAAGTTTTTCTAAAAGCCAATATATAAATGCAAGATGGTGCTGGCCAGGAAACTACATTTTCCATCATGTATTGCTTCCTGTTGAGTGCTGCTTACTGGGACCTGTAGTTCTACAGAAACTCTGTGACCTGATGTATTGTGATGTGGATGGATAGCAGCTTACTGGGACCTGTAGTTCTACTCAATATATCAGGTCACAGAACTTCTGTAGAACTACAGGTCCCAGCAAGCTGCTATCAGTCCAAATCAGAAACTGTGTGACCTAATATATTGAAGATAGTGAGAGAGGTAGATGGGAGGGAGGATACAGAGCTAGACAGAGGAGAGAGAAGAATCATCCAGCTTACAGCACAGGCAGGGACGCTGCAAGGGGAGGCTGAGGAGGGAGGATGCACATGGCTAGACAGAGGTCCCAGGTCACCACACTGTCCGGGAAGAGGCCAAACTCCGCAGCTGACACACACACACTGAGTGATTTATGACCTGATGACCCACAGGTCGACCAGCTTCAGTGTTCTCTTCACACACGCTGCTTCCCTGTCACAGAGCTAGCCGAGGGAGCGTGCGTGTCATCCCATTGAAGAGAGAGGAGGACACGTGATCCCGACTCCAAAGGTGGGGGCCAGGAGAAAGGAGCGTGTTGGCCTGGACTCCAGTTAGCTCATTTTGTGAATACTGAGGGGGTGAATAGCCAGGAAAAGCTCCAAAACGGCTCAAAACAGGTAATTACTTGCTTTGAGCAATATATTGAGCCAAGGGTTGGCTATTTAACACTGCAAAAAAAGATTTTTGGGGGGACTACCACAATGGTTCCTGATAGTTTACTTGTTGTGTGATATTTTAATGGCTCTTGTGGTTTCTTGAGTGGTTTAAAGCTATAGAAAGGGTTCTTGATGGAGTTTATATCACGGAGGATGGTGACCTCTAAATGTGATATAGGAACCTTCTAAAGCTACTACCAGCAGCTATAGTGCATTCATCTGTGAATGGTTGCTCTTTGTTTTCTGCACAGAAAGATTATCTGACAGGTTGTCTGCCAAAGATTTGAAGCCAAAGCCAGGAACAGACTATAAACAGAGATCAGGTCATAAAGGAAAGATTTAGACTTCTCCCCTTTTCAAATCCATTCCTGGCTTTGGCTTCAAATCTTTGGCAGATAATCTGTCAGATAATCTTTCTGTGTAAATGGGCCCTAATGCTACGTTTACAAGGAACGATTATCGGGCGAATTTTTTAACGATCGAGTTCGAATGATAATCGTATGTGTAAACGCGCCGAATGATCGATAAATTGTTCATTTTGATCTTTTAACATGTTCTTAAATCGTCGTTCGCATAAAATTTGCCGATCGCCCCTCAGCCCCGCCCGGCCCCCCGCTCATCCGCAGCCACCCCCGCCGCTCTGAACCCCGCCCCGATCGCCACCCCTCCAATCGCCGCCGCTGCTCCGATTGCCACCCCCGCCGCCGCCCCAATCGCCACCCCCTCCACCGCCGCTCTGATCGCCCCCCCCCTCCGCCGCCGCTCTGATCGCCCCCCCCCCCCCGCCGCCGCTCCGATCTACCCCGCCGCCCCGGCCACGAGCATAAGTTACCTGCTCCACGTAGCAGGTCTTCGAAATCCCCGACTCCCCTCTTCAGTGCATTGATTGAAAGATTAGCTGAAGAGGGGAGCCGTTTGAAATTTCAACCGGCTCTTCTTCAGCCAATCAGTGCTCCTCTTCAGCACTGATTGGCTGAAGGGGAGCCGTTTGAAATTCCCGGCTCCCCTCTTCAGCCAATCAATGCACTGCAGCACTGATTGTCTGAAGAGGAGCTGTTGGAAATTCCCGGATCCCCTCTTCAGCCAATCAGTGCTGCCGTGCATTGATTGGCTGAAGAGGGGAGCCGGGAATTTCAAACGGCCTGGGCTCCAGTTAGCTCATTTTGTGAATACTGAGGGGGTGAATAGCCAGGAAAAGCTCCAAAACGGCTCAAAACAGGCAATTACTTAGCATTAGGGTCCAGTTACACAGAAAGATTATCTGACAGATTATCTGCCAAAGATTTAAAGCCAAAGCCAGAGACAGACTATAAACAGAGACCCGGTCATAAAGGAAAGCCTGAGATTTCTCCTCTTTTCAAATCCATTCCTGGCTTTGGTTTCAAATCTTTGGCAGATAATCTGTCAGATAATCTTTCTGTGTAAATGGACCTTAATGCTGGGTTTACATGGAGCGATAATTCGCCCAATCGAACAGTTAACGATTTCTAAGTACCGATTTTTCTTTTATAACGATCAGCGTTTAGATGGAACAATATATCGTACAGAAAATTTGTTTTGCGATCGCTTAAGCCTATCTCGCACATAGGTAAAATCAGTGAACGACTGTTTACACGGAACGATCTGCGAATTTTTTCCAAACGACGATTCAAGAACAAGTTAAAAGATCAAAATGAACGATTTCTCGCTCGTCGTTCGATCGTTCGCTGCGTTTGCACGTACGATTATCGTTCGAATTCGATCGACATCATGCAAATTGGCATGATAATTGTTCCGTGTAAACCCAGCATAAGACCCTCGGCAGATGAGTAGCTGTTTTTCATCCACCTTTCAGTACTATGGGGCGGGCGAATGATACAGAGTTCAATGCGGAACTACCTAGTTCAGCCCTGAAACTGTGTATTTCCGAAAAGTTTACATAGTACTAACAGGCATAAAGATCCGCTAATGATTTTACGCAGTAGCCTTGAAGCAACATATGAATGCATTATTAGGCCATGTTCACACAATGTAAGTTCCGCAGTAATCAGTAATTAGTACGGAACTTACGCTGTGCTGAAGGCTGAGAGAATCCCAGCTGGAGTGCATACACATAGGGGGAGATTTATCAAAGGGTGTAAACTGCCCACAGCAACCAATCACAGCTCTTCTTATATTTTACCAGAGCTGAAAGCAGAGATGTGATTGTTTGCTGTAGGTAGTTTACACCCTTTCATAACTTGACTTAATAGTCCCACTTTTGTAGCTATAATGGTTTTCTTGAGGTTCGTTTGAGATTTGCAAATATTCGCAAAATCCAACCGTAATTGTCAATCTTGCAAAACAAGTTTTTGACTGATTTGCTCATCTCTACTTAAAATCTTATTTTCTGAGCAGTTAACTATCTATGGTCCCCTAGATGTAAAACTGCATTTCAAGATGTTTGATGCCTATGAGGTAACACATTCTACAAGCAGGAAGGAATGCTGTTGTGTTTTGTTTATGGAGTATGGACCAATAACAAACATTATTGATGATGTTCATTGCTTTAATGTGTGGAAACCGTGCACTATGGTTAACTAGCACATTCATATACATAACAAGTCTGAATCAAAGCAATTATATGATCACACCCACACATTAAGACACAGTCACTGCTGTTGTAAATAGGTTTATGCAAGGTAATCTTCTGCAAGCATACAGTTCCAACTAGGGCCAGGCTTTGCAGAGAACTGGACTGCTCATGCCATAACTATGACTTAAAAGCAGGAATGTTGCATGTCAGGATGAACTATGCATCATACCACATCTCCCAATCCTTCAGATCTTCAAGAAGATGCCTACATGACTACATGATCTATTCACTTTATAAAATGTGATAGTCTTCTGAGAGCCACATACAAATAACATAAGGGAAGGATATATTTATGGTATGGCAAGTATTATCTGAACCAGGAAGGGCTCAGCCATAACTTTACTACATGTGTGAAGATCCCAACTCCAAGATGGAGAAACAACATAGAAATTGGAGCACTGGACACCAAACACCAATCTAGGAGGACTTAAGGTACAAGGGAAGACTTACATGTAAGCCTATTGCATTTCTATGCACATTCTATGAATTCCTGCTTTACTATAATAATGAACCTATCCCCTATCCGCAATTTCCAAAACAGGGCCTTGAGTCTTGTTTTCTTTTTCATTGTCTATGAAGCTGCTGGAGATAGCCAGCTACAACTCTCAGCTACCTTTGGCAGCTCCCATAGACAACAAATGGAGCAATGTTGTGTGAGTCTAATTTAGTTTAAGGCAGAATAGCCCTTTAGGATATAAAAAAGACATAACTTTCTTTCAAACATCCAAAGTGCAGCAATGATTATAAGGCTTGATTATACTGCACATTGTATTAAGCAGTGTCTGCTATTTCAGGGCACTTCTCAATATCGTATTGTATACATATGATAAATACATATGAAAGATGTCATATAGTGGCATCCATCATAAATAGGGTGCTTAGCTAAAAAAACAAAAAATACAGTTTTTGGTTATGTTCCCACACAGTATTTTTGCTCAGTATTTTGGTCAGTGTTTTTTAACCAAAACCAGGAGTGGATTGAAAACACAGAAAGGCTATGTTAACACACTGTTGAAATTTATTTTAAAATAATAGATTTTATTTGTCATGAAATGATGGCCATCCAGTAAGTTTCAACAGTGTGTGAACATAGCCTTTCTGTGTTTTCAATCCACTCCTGGTTTTGGTTAAAAAATACTGAGCAAAAATACTGTGTGGGAACATAGCCTCATACTGTGTGATCAGATATTCAGAAAATCAACTATTTTAAAATGACTGGAAAAATTCACAAACCTGGCTTTTATATACATTTTAATTTAATATCATTGTGTACACTTAGATTATTTCACTGTGAGTCACTTTATACACGCTGTTCATTGAAACTGGAAATGCACAAGATGCCCAAAAAGGGTTCTAGCAAAAGGAGAAGTCCCATGAAATAAAAAAGGCAGGAAGGTAGAGGGTGCGGGAACATAATAAACAAAGTATACTTACCTATCCTTGTGCCCTGTAACACTTTTATTTTTCCACCTACAGGGCTGGTCGGGGAGTCCTTTTTTGAACCATGGTATATAGTTTTTATTGGTATCACAGTGATGTACCAGTAAGAAAAATTTGTGGTACTTATGCTGTGTGCTGGGGTAGCTGTGCAGTGTTGTGGCTGCTGTGTGGGTGTAGGGTCGTTTGGGCACTTGTCACAGTGGCCAGGAGAGGTGATGTAACCCACCCCCAGACAAACGGGTACTGCGCTCGAGGTTTGGATAACCCAAGTGTGAACAGGTGTATAGGTGCAGGTGAGAGAAATAATTGACCAGAGTCCAATGGCTTAACCAGGATAAATTGGTTTACTTGAAGGAACTTTAGTGCAATGTCAGATAATATACTTTTGGTAACTGAAGGAGCAGGAAGGAGTTAGTTGTAATAAGAGTTGTAACAGAAAAAATAAAGTAGAGTAGAGGAACATCTTGAGGGCCCTGTCCAATGTAGCAGCAATGTATCTATCTGCCATGATAGCGTAGTTGAAGAGAGGAGAGGAAGATACTTGTACTCACATATAGATACTGTGGATCTGACAGCCTTATGCCCTATAGTGTCGGGATACCTGTCCTGCTAGGGTAGTACAAGGTCACAGGTCACTGTGCTGGGTTGAGCAGACTTTCCGAAACTTCTTAGAATAGCTGTGTATTACAGCTTGCTTTGTCCTACTGGGGACATTACCTAACTCCAGATGACTTCCCTGGGGGGGTAATGGGAGGGGGGAGATTTGATAATTGTTGAATTGTACCACCGTGTGAGGTGTGAGGGCGGTCATGCTTGCCATATGCTTGCTGTCTGAGAATCCTTCCCAAGCTCAGACACAGTACAGATTTCCAGAGGGGCAGAGAAAAAGTAATGTAGAGGCAGAGACAGAGTTGAGGGGACATTCAGCTATACCTATTTAAAAAAATTCTATTTAGCTTACTAATCTACATTGGAAAAAATATTATCATTGTCTAAGCTAACTAAAACTAAATTGACAAAATATTTTATAGTTAAAGCGTAACTATAATTTCAGTAGCCAAAAAATGAAATTTCTCAAATAAAAAGCCCATGTGTTACCCTTTAAAAAGAGCCCTAAACTGCGTTCCTATCTTGTGCGGTTGCTGAGCTATTCCCAGTTGTTTGGCTCAGAATAATAAATGATTTTTTCTCCTGGCTGAGAGATAGTGGGTGTGGTCTCCTCCTGTCTGAAAGTGGGCGTGGCCTCTCTATCTCTCTCATCTTGCTGGGTACCTCCATCCACTGGCTGCTGACCAGCGCCATAGCAGATGGTATCGCACACACTGGACGGTGGGATTAGATACAGCATCATAGCAGATGGTATTGCACACACTGGACGGTGGGATCAGATACAGCATCATAGCAGTTGGTATCGCACACACTGGACGGTGGGATTAGATACAGCATCATAGCAGTTGGTATCGCACACACTGGACGGTGGGATTAGATACAGCATCATAGCAGTTGGTATCGCACACACTGGACGGTGGGATTAGATACAGCATCATAGCAGTTGGTATCGCACACACTGGACAATGGGATTAGATACAGCATCAGAGCAGATGGTATCACACAGACTGGATGGTGGGATTAGATACAGCATCATAACAGATGGTATCACACCAGGGGCTGGCTGGCAAATTTTAGCCTGTGGGGCAAGCACACAGCAGTGGCCCATGAATAGCCGGCCAGCGGCCCATCCTTCAAGTACCACTTTGGCCCTTACCTATTATTACGCTCCCTACATCAGTGCGAGGAAGGTAGATGCCACTCGGACCTATACTTCCTCCAGCGGAATTGTTCTGACAGTTCGGATAACACATTCGACCCTTCCAGTCATTTGTGACCAGGGAATTCCTACTACTCACTGTGAAGGGGTTGGAAGTCACTTTTCTGTATAAGTATATGGGACGGCTCAGCACTGACACTGAACCATAGTCCCATAGACTTACATTGAGAAAGTGACTTCTGGCCCCTTCACACAGAGCAGTAGGAATTCCCTGGTCACAAATGACCAGAAGGGCTGGAGACATTATTCGAACTGTCAGAACATCGCCGCTGGCAGAAGTACAGGCCGGGGATACCATCTATCATCCGTGCACTGATATGGGAAGCGCAATAATAGGTAATGGCCGGAGTGCTTCTTTAAAGGGAACCAATTAGCACAATTGTGCTAATATGGTTTTCAGCTGCACAGTATAGATTTACTGTGCAGCTCCCTGAGGCATGGTGGGAAAGCTGGGTGACCACATCATACTGAGTACAAGATGCAGGGAAATCTGGGTGACCACATCATACTGAGTATAAGAAGCTGGGAAATCTGGGTGACCACATCATACTGAGTATAAGAAGATGGGAAATCTGGGTGACCACATCATACTGAGTATAAGATGGGCAGAAAGCTGAGTGACCTTCATCATACTGAGTATAGGATCCAGGGAAAGCTGGGTGACCTCCATCATACTGAATATAGGATGCTGGGAAAGCTGGGTGACCACATCATACTGAGTATAAGATGCTGGGAAAGCTGGGTGACCACATCATATTAAGTATAAGATGCTGGGAAAACTGGGTGACCACATAATGCTTAGTATAAGAAGGGTAGAAAGCTGGGTGACCACATCATACTGAGTATAAGGTGGTGGGAAAGCTGGGTGACCTTCATTATACTAAGTACTAGATGCTGGGAAAGCTGGGTGACCTCCATCATACTGAGTATAAGATGGTGAGAAAGCTGGGTGACCTCCATCATACTGATTACAATACAAGATGCTGAGAAACTGGGGTTTCTGTATTTTCACCATAGTTCACTTTTCCCTCCACATGATCACCTTTTCTGTCAATGCCTCCCCCCCAAGCAATACCCCTGTGGGTATGGGCAATTTCTACTGGGCCAGCCATAGTTCAATTCTCCTTCCCCTCATGTGCACACCCCCTATTAGTAAAAATCATAGTAAACAAAGCAACATACACACATACTGTAGTTCTACCAAAGCATCAGAGGATCATGCTGGGAGATGTAGTTGTACAGCCTACCCTATATACCAGTGCTTCTCAATTCCAGTCCTCAGGCCTCACCAACAGGTCATGTTTTGAGGATTTCCTTAGTATATCACAGGTGATATAATCATACTCGGCGCATCAGGTATTATCACAGGTGTCCTTTGTTCGGGAAATCCTCAAAACATGACCTGTTGGTGAGGCCTGAGGACTGGAATTGAGAAGCACTGCTATACACCATGCTGGGGGATGTAGTACTACTGTGCCACTGCTCCCCCCTCCTATACTGTGTCAACCTCTAATCTGTTGCAGAACTTCAACTCCCTTTATGCTTTGCCAATAGGGCTTGATGGGGGTTGTAGTCCTGCACCTGAATGTCCACAGACTGCAAAACTACAACTCCCACCATGAACTGTTAGGAGGACATGGTGGGGGTTGTAGTTCTCATCTGTCCTGGTTCCTGCTTTGTCCTCCTCTGATCCTGTGTGGCTGCTTCCCTTGGTTGGTGGGGGGAAGGGAGTGGATGGCCCTGGGATACTGTGGAGTGGGGATGGGGGGGGGGGGCTGCAGGGGATGCTGTGGGGGGAATGGGGGAGCTGCAGGGGATGCTCTGTGTGTGTGTGGGGGGGGGATATGGGGGCTGCTATTTGTGTGTGTGGGAATGGGGGGCTGCAGGGGATGCTGTGGGGGGGATGGGGGGCTGCAGGGGATGCTGTGTGTGTGGGGGGGGGAGGCTGCAGGGGATGCTGTGTGTGGGGGGATAGGGGGGCTGCAGGGGATGCTGTGTGTGGGGGAATGGGGGAGCTGCAGGGGATGCTCTGTGTGTGTGGGGGATATGGGGGCTGCTATTTGTGTGTGTGGGAATGGGGGGCTGCAGGGGATGCTGTGGGGGATGGGGGGCTGCAGGGGATGCTGTGTGTGTGGGGATGGGGGTCAGCAGGGGATGCTGTGTGTGGGGGGGATGGGGAGGCTGCAGGGGATGCTGTGTGGGGATGGGGGGCTGCAGGGGATGCTGTGTTTGGGGATGGGGGGGCTGCAGGGGATGCTGTGTTTGGGGGGGATGGGGCTGCAGGGGATGCTGTGGGGGGGATGGGGGGCTGCAGAGGATGCTGTGTGTGTGGGGATAGGGGGGGATGCAGGAGAGGCTGTCTGTGGGGGGGAATGGGGGGGAGGCTGTGTGTGAGGGGATGGGGGGCTGCAGGGGATGCTGTGTATGGGGGGCTGCAGGGGATGCTGTGTATGGGAGGCTGCAGGGGATGCTGTGTATGGGAGGCTGCAGGGGATGCTGTGTATGGGGGGCTGCAGGGGATGCTGTGTATGGGGGGGCTGCAGGGGATGCTGTGTATGGGGGGCTGCAGGGGATGCTGTGTATGGGAGGCTGCAGGGGATGCTGTGTATGGGGGGCTGCAGGGGATGCTGTGTATGGGGGGCTGCAGGGGATGCTGTGTATGGGGGGGATAGGGGGGGCTGCAGGGGATGCTGTGTATGGGGGGATAGGGGGGGCTGCAGGGGATGCTGTGTATGGGGGGGCTGCAGGGGATGCTGTGTAGGTCTCCCCTGTACAGATGTTACCTGGCTCCCTGCAGAGTGCAGACCACCATCTTCTCTGTCTTCCGGCTCCTCTATCCAGGCTGTAGTAGTGACAGCTGGGGGGACAGAGCGGCCTCTAGTGGCCGGAGGGAGAAAGAGCAGCAGTTTGCTTTTAACTATAAGCCTCATAGGCTTTAGTTAAAAGCATAGGGGTCTGTTGAGGGGGCGGGGCTTGACGGAGTGGTGGGGGCGGAGCTTCAGCGGCGGCCTGCAGCACAGACCGGCCCTCCAGCACTCTTAGGTGTCAGAGAAAAGAGCGCTGGGGCGGTTAGAAGCTGCAGGGCGGCCCTGAGACCTTCAACGAGCTGTCAGTGAGTGACAGCTGTGCGGCCCCATACTGTCTTGAGGAAGACCGGCCCGGGGGGCAGATGCCACCCTGCCCCCCAGCCCAGCCCGCCCCTGTATCACACAAACTGGATGGTGGGATTAGATACAGCATCATAGCAGATGGTATCACACAAACTGGATGGCGGGATTAGATAGTGTGTCAGACTGACCGGAGGAGGAGGGAGGAGACCGGAGCGCTCCTCTGTCTGTGTGCTGGAGTGTACAGATAGCAGAGCACATAGAAAGAAAGTGCAGGAGTCGGGGGAGGGGGCCATAACACTCAGAGATACCGAGAGGAGCCTGAGCTGCAGAGGAGGGGGCTGCCGTCCAGTGCAGGGTGAGAGGAAGCAAAGGAGGTAGGGGGTGGGGGGAACTTAATAAAGAAACTATACTTACCCATCCTTGTGCCTCTGTAGCGTTGTGTAACTAGCTGTCTGACACTCGCCAGACTTCATTGTTTCACAGCTTCCTCAGGAAAGTACCTGCTCTGCCAGTCCCCCTTCAGTCACTAAACCAGCCCAGAAAAAAGAAACATTTATATAACCAGGTTGCACATCAAAAAGATATCTTTATTCTAACAATTCTTGTAACAAACAGTACCAATAACTTATAGAAGAGAATTATTCCACAGCTCCAATAAAATTTCAAGGCTTTATTCCATATCCTTTAAAAATTCATGGTACAACAAATAAAAACATGTTGACACTTTTAAGGACGCAGTCCCTTAGTCATGGCAATGATCATAGTGCAAATTGCAAGTTTATATAGAAGGATACATGAACGCCCCAAACAGGGGTTGAAAAACACACGTGACCAGACAACAGTGATGGATACAAACATGTGACCTGGTGGTACATTCTCTTTAATCTGACACAGGGATAGAACAACGCTGTCAAGGGCAAGCCGGTGCTGCGGTCCATTTTTCGATCAGCGGCCCGACTCCCGTGTATGGTTACCGTTCTATCCACGGGCCCTGGTCCGGTGCTCAAGCACTGATGGCGGGCCGGCCTGCCCCCAGTGGGAGGGAATTCCCTCCCCTGTATGACGCGGCTCCAGCTTGCCCTCCGTCTGTATGATGCGGCACCGGCTTGCCCGTGACGGCGCTGTTCTATCTCTGTGTCAGATTGAAGAGGATGTACCTGGTGGTACATCTTCTTTAATCATAGTAATTAGCAGAATATCAAACAGATTATGACTTAAAAATAGTGGTTCACACTACACGCATAGCCATGTTTATAAAGTTACACTATATTTCAATAGATATATAAAAGATCACTTCTAAAATTGAGGCCAAGAGGAGCTCACATATTCAAACGCAATATCCAAAAAGCCTCTCTTTTTCGGAGAATGTGAACATGGTCACCTCTCAATAGCACGCGCTCAATAGCACACAGAGGCGCGTAAATTCTCCCTGGTGTACCTTAAAATGTTTGGAAAGACCAGACATAGATTTGCTGGCTGAGTGTGTGTAAATACCGCATCAAAGCCATGCTCCGAAATCTGACTTTTAGGGTACAAACACACATGACGTATCCGCAGCAGATTTCTCGCTGCGAATTTGCAGCGAGATCTGCTGCGGATTCCTGCCCTGTAATGTCTAAGGGCAGACATACTCTGTATGTCGGGAGACCATCCCGTTAACCCCCACCGGCTGGAGCATATACATTACCTGCTCTGTGATTCGTCTCTCTTCGGAAGTTCTCGGATGGACATCCCGCTCCGCCAATCAGTGTACTGCCCTGCCACATCGAGAAATCCACTGCGGATCCATTGTGTGTGTTTGTACCATAAACCATTTTTGTGGAACCAGTATATTGCAAATGGCACATATTACATTCTGCCAAATACACAACACAATTTTAGAGAGACTGTGTACCCACAATCTGACCCCCCCAAACCACTTGTACCTTCGGATAGCTGCTTTTAATCCAAGATCTGTCCTGCGGTCCGTTCGGCAGGTGATACAGTTATTGTTCTAAAAAATACTTTTAAACTTGCAGCCCTGTGCCAAACGGAAGTATCTGTGCCCTAACTTTGCACCACCCCTCCATACCTCCTCCCCACCCTCTTCATCATTAGGAATGTCACTGAAACATTCTCTCCATGCTGAACATTGCACAGGTCCTTAATGATCCAGCCCATGTGCCGGGCTGCCACAGGTGGGGAATAGGAGACAATCTGCCTGGAGCATTCCTAATGATGAAGAGGGTGGGAAGGAGGAGGGACAGAGAGGTTGTGCAAAGTTAGGGCACAGGTACTCCCGTTTGACACAGGGCTTAAAGTTTAAAAGTAAGACAATAACTGTATTACCTGCCGAATGGACTACAAGACAGATCTTGGATTAAAAGCAGCTATACGAAGGTACAAGTGGTTTGGGGGGGGGGGGCAGATTGTGGGTAGAGGGTCGCTATAAGCTACAGGGTGTCACCCAGAATGTAAAAGCCTGAGGTGTTTAGATGTGAACCTGTTTCCACAGCATGAGACACATCACCTACCCCTTGAGCTATCTGTTAGGGCCACGGCGGCGTCCCGTGCTCCGGACCGCCACCGCACCCTCTCTCCCACTTCTGCAGCAGCCAGTGTCCATATGCAGGGACCCGGCGCTGCTGTTGCTTCGGCCCCGGGGGGCGCCTCACCTCACCGCGCTCCTGCCCATCGCTGTGCCGGCCGGCGCGCGCGCCGGCTGTCTCAGATTTAAAGGGCCAGTGCACTCCTAATTGGCTTGAATGTCAATCACTCCCCTATAAGTTCCAGCCCTGCCCCCTTCCAGGTGTTGGAGCCTCTACATGCTTCCCATAGCGTTTGGCCCAGCTCCCTGTTGTTCCTGATTCCTGTCCGCTACCTGGTCCCTAGTCCTTGTTCCTGATTCCTGTCCGCTACCTGGTCCCTAGTCCTTGTTCCTGGTTCCTGCTCCTCTGTTACACTATTGCTCCTGTGTTCAGCCTGTCACCTGTGGTTACGCCTACAGACCTCTGCCAGCACCATCTCCTGCCTACTGCTCCTGCCACGCCTCGCCTGCCGTCACTAGCAACCAAGCCAGGGGTAGCGACCTGGGGGTCGCCTGCCGCAGCAAGTCCATCCCGCCTTGCGGCGGGCTCTGGTGAAAACCAGTGGCCCCTTAAACTCCGCTCCCTGGTGAGGTTAGTGCCATCGCTAGTGACGGTCCAGTGGATCCACTACTCCAGGCGTTACAGTAGGCTCCAACCATGGATCCCAGCGAGGTGCCTGATATCCGTGAAGTAGCCCGAGTGGTCACCCTACAGGCTCAACAGATCCAGCAACAGTCACAGCTGATCCAACAACTGACTGCAGCCGTACAGCAGCATACCACAGCTCAGCAGTCATCACCTCCTGAAGCCTCTTCAAAACTACGACTGGCTCTCCCAAGTAAATATGGAGGTGACCCCAAGTTGTGCAGAGGATTCCTAACTCAATGCACTATGCATATTGAACTTCTAAGCAGTCAGTTTGCCACCGAGCGCTCTAAAGTGGCTTTCATCATCAGCCTATTGGAAGGTAGAGCTCTGGCCTGGGCCACACCGCTGTGGGACCGTAATGACCCTGTTGCTGCTAATCTCCGAATCTTCCCGGCCGAGTTCCGCTCTGTCTTTGAGGAACCTGCCCGTGCGTCTTCGGCTGAGACTGCTCTCCTCAATCTATCTCAGGAAACATCCTCCGTTGGTGATTACGCCATCCAGTTCCGCACCCTGGCTGCAGAACTAGACTGGAATGAGGCCGCCCTAATTGCCACCTTTAAAAAGGGCCTGTCCAGTCGAGTGAAAGATGTGCTCGCTGCCCGAGACCTTCCCACCTCCTTGAACGAACTCATTCTACTGGCTACCAGAGTGTACACCAGGTTTTCCGAGAGAGAGGAGGAGGTCTGGCAAGAACGGCGTTTGAGTCTGCCCCGTCGCCATCCCCGGCTGGCACCGGTGTTCCAGAATCCTGTTGCTCCTATGCCCCAGTCGTCTCCAGAAGTTCCTATGCAGGTGGAACGAGCTCGCCTGACGACTGAGGAGAGGGCCCGTCGACTGGAGCTAAATCTCTGCCTCTATTGCGGTGGCGCTGATCACTATCGGCAGAGATGTCCCCAACGTCCTCAGCATCCGGGAAACGCTCGCACCTAGGTCCGGTAGGAGAGGCCTCCCTAGGCGTGAATGCCACCTCTCCAAGGTTGACTATGCCAGTCTCCATCCAGACACCCTCAGGGCAAGTTCTCCAGACTACTGCCCTCATCGACTCTGGCGCTGCTGGCAGTTTCATTTCTGCTTCGTTGGTCCAAAGATGGCGGCTACCCGTGATCCAGCTAGCCCAACCCCGGTCTATCTCTTCGGTCACAGGCGAGATTCTTACCGAAGCTGTGCACTGCCAGACTGCACCTCTAGTCCTCCAGGTGGGCGCCTTACATCAGGAGAGGATCTCCTTCTACATCTTGCGCCATTCCTCTTCCAACATCCTGCTCGGTCTCCCTTGGCTGCAATTACATACCCCTAAGCTGGACTGGAGAACTGGGGAGGTTCTCAGCTGGGGTCAGGACTGTCCAAATCGGTGTCTGAGGTCTCCTCACCCTAAGTGCTCTACGAGGTCACCTGCTTACACCAAGCCTCTATCCGGACTACCGGAGGAATACCAAGACTTCGTTGATGTCTTCTCGGCCAAGGAGGCGGACTCTCTACCACCTCATCGGCCCTATGATTGCCCTATAGACCTTCTTCCAGGAACTTCTCCTCCACGTGGTCGAGTATACCCTCTCTCTGTGCCCGAGACTGAAGCCATGTCCTCCTACATCCGGGAGAACTTACAGAAGGGCTTCATCCGTAAATCCACGTCTCCCGCTGGCGCTAGATTTTTCTTTGTGCAAAAGAAGGACGGTTCCCTCCGCCCATGCATAGACTACCGGGGCTTAAATAAGGTGACTGTCAAGAACCGCTATCCTCTTCTGCTAATCCCCAAACTATTCGACCGTCTCCGTGGAGCTAGGATCTTCTCCAAGCTGGATCTCAGGGGAGCGTATAAGTTGATCCGTGTTCGTGAAGGAGACGAGTGGAAGACCGCTTTCAACAAAAGAGATGGGCACTACGAATATCTGGTCATGCCATTCGGCCTATGCAACGCCCCAGCGGTCTTCCAGGAATTTGTGAATGATATATTCCGCGATCTCCTCTATGTCTGCGACATTGTCTATCTTGACGACATCCTGGTCTTCTTCCACGACCAGCAGACCCACGTTTCCCATGTATAGCAGGTTCTACGAAGACTACGGGCCAACCATTTGTATGCCAAGCTGGAGAAGTGCGTTTTCCAACAGCGCAGCCTGCCATTTTGGATACATTGTCTCCGACCAGGGCCTACAGATGGATCCAGCCAAGCTGTCAGCTGTTCTCCAGTGGCCACGTCCTGTGGGACTTAGAGCTATCCAACGTTTCCTTGGATTTGCCAACTACTATCGGCAGTTCATCCCTCACTTCTCTACCCTGGTCGCACCCATAGTGGCTCTCACCAAGAAGAAGGCGGATCCCAGACGTTGGCCTCCAGAGGCTGAACAAGCCTTCAATAGCCTAAAGTCTGCCTTTGCATCTGCTCCTGCTCTAGTCCGTCCTGATGTCTCTAAGCCGTTTTCTCTTGAAGTCTATGCATCTTCTGTGGGCGCAGGAGCCATCCTCTCGCAAAGCGACACATCAGGCAAGACCAGAACCTGCGGGTTCTTTTCTAAGACTTTCTCCCCTGCCGAGAGGAACTATACAATTGGAGACCGTGAACTCCTGGCTATTAAGTTGGCACAGGAGGAGTGGCGTCATCTCCTAGAGGGGGCTAGACATCCCGTTAACATCTACACGGACCACAAGAACCTCCTCTACCTCCAATCGGCTCAACGCCTCAATCCCCGGCAGGCCAGGTGGTCCCTCTTCTTCACACGGTTCAACTTTACTATTCATTTCCGTCCAGCCGAGAAGAATATAAAGGCCGATGCATTATCCCGAGCATCCGATGTCATGGGGCAAGAGGAATCCCCTCGTCACATAATACCTCCCGATCGCCTGGTACCAGTTGCCACTTCTACTCTGCAAAGACTGCCTCCCGGTAAGACTTATGTGCGCCCCGCACTCCGAAAACGCATCTTGAAGTGGGGTCATTCTTCTTTGGTGGCCGGGCATCCGGGAGCTCAAAAGACCGGGCAATTGATCTCCCGTCACTACTGGTGGCATAATCTCCTTCAGGATGTCAAGGACTTTGTGGCTTCCTGCGCAGTATGTGCCAGGAACAAGTCACCCCGTCAAAGACCTGCCGGCCTACTTTTGCCTTTGCCAGTCCCGGACCGTCCCTGGCACCACATAGGGATGGACTTCATCACGGACCTACCTCCATCCGCAGGCAATACAGTCATTTGGGTGGTGACTGACCGCTTCTCTAATATGGCTCACTTCGTGGCCCTTCCTGGACTACCCTCTGCTCCCCGTCTGGCTCAGTTGTTCTTCCGACACATCTTCCGCCTGCATGGACTTCCTCTTCACATTGTGTCCGAATGAGGCTCTCAATTTGTCTCCAAGTTTTGGCGTGCCCTCTGCTTGCAGCTCCAAGTGAAGCTGGACTTTTCATCTGCTTATCATCCCCAGACCAACGGGCAAGTGGAGAGAGTCAATCAGATCCTGGGTAACTACCTACGTCATTTTGTTTCCAGCCGCCAAGACAACTGGTCCGATCTACTTCCATGGGCAGAGTTTTCTTCAAGTCTCCTTTCTATGTGGTCTACGGGCATCACCCTCGTCCTCCTCTGCCTCTCTCTCCATCATCTGAGGTTCCTGCCGTGGAGGAATTGATCTCTGACCTTCAGTCGATCTGGGAACAGACTCGACAGTCCTTACTCAAAGCCTCTGAACGCATGAAGGACCAGGCAGATAAGAAGAGGAGACCTGCCACAAACTTTCTCCCAGGTGACAAAGTCTGGCTCTCGGCCAAGTATGTCCGTCTCAAGATTCCCAGCTACAAGTTGGGTCCTCGATTTCTTGGTCCTTTCTCAGTGCTAAAACGCATTAACCCAGTCACCTACAAACTCCGTCTACCCCCTACTATGCGAATCCCGAACTCCTTCCATGTCTCCCTCTTGAAGCCAGTGGTCCTCAACCGATTCTCCAGTAAAGCTTCATCCTCCACTCCACAAGCTGTCTCTGACGACGTATACATTGTTGAAGACATCCTAGCGATGAAAACTGTCAGAGGAAGACGTTTCTTCCTAGTGGACTGGAGAGGTTTTGGTCCTGAGGAGAGATCCTGGGAACCCGAATCTAATATCCTGGATCGGCATCTCATCAAGGAATTCTTGCAGACCAGAAAGAGGGGGAGGCCTAAGGGGGGGGTACTGTTAGGGCCACGGCGGCGTCCCGTGCTCCGGACCGCCGCCGCACCCTCTCTCCCACTTCTGCAGCAGCCGGTGTCCATATGCAGGGACCCGGCGCTGCTGTTGCTTCGGCCCCGGGGGGCGCCTCACCTCACCGCGCTCCTGCCCGTCGCTGTGCCGGCCGGTGCGCGCGTCCCCGCCTGCTAGGGCGCGCGCGCGCCGGCTGTCTCAGATTTAAAGGGGCAGTGCGCTCCTAATTGGCTTGAATGTCAATCACTCCCCTATAAGTTCCAGC
Organism: Dendropsophus ebraccatus; assembly: GCF_027789765.1. Lineage (NCBI taxonomy): Eukaryota > Metazoa > Chordata > Amphibia > Anura > Hylidae > Dendropsophus > Dendropsophus ebraccatus. Next base: position 101,769,196 of record NC_091456.1, read on the forward strand.
CCTGCCCCCTTCCAGGTGTTGTAGCCTCTACATGCTTCCCATAGCGTTTGGCCCAGCTCCCTGTTGTTCCTGATTCCTGTCCGCTACCTGGTCCCTAGTCCTTGTTCCTGATTCCTGTTCGCTACTTGGTCCCTAGTCCTTGTTCCTGGTTCCTGCTCCTCTGTTACACTATTGCTCCTGTGTTCAGCCTGTCACCTGCGGTTACGCCTACAGACCTCTGCCAGCACCATCTCCTGCCTACTGCTCCTGCCACGCCTCGCCTGCCGTCACTAGCAACCAAGCCAGGGGTAGCGACCTGGGGGTCGCCTGCCGCAGCAAGTCCATCCCGCCTTGCGGCGGGCTCTGGTGAAAACCAGCGGCCCCTTAGACTCCGCTCCCTGGTGAGGTTAGTGCCATCGCTAGTGATGGTCCAGTGGATCCACTACTCCAGGCATTACACTATCACACAGTACACATTAGAAGTACCCAGAATGTGTATGGAATAATGTGTGAATGGCCAAACATGGTGCAGAGCATGTGATAAATGCACAATTTTTTCACTTGACTTATTTTTTTTTTTTGTGGCTATGAAAAGACATGCAACCACAGCTGTTTCACTTTTCTTCTTCAGGTTGTGGTTTTGGATTGATGGAGGACAGAGTGTGAGGGTTTATTTCTCTCACATCTCTCACTTACATCCTGCCATGTGGTAGGATCTGGTTGTTTTGTGTGTTTGACTACATGTCTCACAGATATAGCATTATCATGCAGTGTCCTTCCACACATTGGGGTCAGGGTTAATTTACATGGGCTGCCTGTTGCTTTATTCATATCAGGGAAATTCAGCTTTTTGCTTTTTCATTGTTTGTTCAACTTGTTTTTCTGTCTGCTATTGTATTGTTTGTTACAAGATGGGGATGCATAAGTATAGCTTCTTTATTATGTTTCCCCCACCCTCTGCCTCCATCCACATTTTTGCTGTAGTACCCCTTTAAAATGGTGGTGTAAAAATAATAAAGAGGCAATATTTACCTACTCCTAGCATTCATAGCTGCCTTGCTGATGCTCCTGGTCTCCGCTCATCACTGCTAGTTCCAGTGACATGTTATCCCTGCAAAAAGTGTTTTTCATACCACCTCTAGGCATACATAAAAATGTTTACCCCAAGAGAACCCCTTTAATACAGTCACAGCATATTTTGTGGCTTTTATGCCGATCTACAATACGCCTTGTGTGTGCTAATCTCCTGCACCAGTGGTTGACAATACTGGGTATGTGTACTGTGGGTGGTCTGAGTTTTTTTGTCCTTGCTGAATTGTAGAGAACAATATAGAGTGCCCTGAAGGTTAGACTAGCCCACCAACATCTGAAGATGTCTAGACTAAGGGGAGCGTTTTAGACAGCCTGACATTTACCTGTAAGCAAGTGCCGATCTGCTAGACTGGCACTAACTTACCAAGCCCATACATGGCTTGATAATCGTGCTCGGGACTGCACGGACATTGTTAATGCTCAGCCAATCAGTGCACTGTCCCGCTGCAGCCACTGACTGGTTGAGCGAGACGTAGTTTACATACTCGCAGCGGGATGAAAATTCCGCTGCAAGTACGTAACCCTATTCAAACTGACAGTACGGGAATTGCAGCGGATTTCGCTGCAAACTCACCGCATGAAATCCGCTGCAATTCTGTTATGTGTGAAGCTACCTTAAAAAAATTAAGGCTTATACTTAACTATTTTCCCCCATTGTCCTGCAGCCTTTTGTCTGTGTTTCACGCTCACTGCTGACACTTCTGGCCCTGTATCTTCAGCAACAGACTGGTAAGCCAATCACTAGCCAAGACATGCAACACAGCAACCAGTGACTGGCTAAGCGGCCTGTCTTTAAAGAGATGGGGCTGAAGCATCAGCAGTGAGCGGGGAACTCGGGCTAAGGGCTACAGGACAACGAAGGATAATAGGTTAGTATAAACTTTATTGTTTTTACACTGTGATCAGCCATTGGCCACCACCACTACATATAGAGATGTATGGCTGGCAGGCGATGATTCTTAAATGTTTAAAAGACAACGATCAGCCAAAGATCAGCTCCTTGGCTGATTATTGTTTTTATTGCACAGAACGATAATCTGCCAAATTGAGCTTATAGGGCAGATTATTGCTCTTTGTTATAGGGTCCTAAAGGACACAAGGTAAATTTGCTAGATGACATTTTTGGCATAAATTTAATGCCAAATAATTACTGTTATTTTGAAACATCGGCCGTTATGTGCTGTTAAATGACGGCCATCCACTCAATTTCAACAGTGTGTGAACATAGTCTTTCTGTGTTTTCAATCCACTCCTGGTTTTGGTTGCAAAATTCTTACCAAAGTACTGAGAAAAATTACTGTGTGGGAACGTAGCTGGAGTCTGATGTAAGCCTTCCAGAAGTGCTTGGATAATAATTATTATTAGTATAATAATAATGTTACCTTGTTTCTCATTAAAAAGGTATTGATTTGGAATGCACAAGGCCCCTTTCCCAACAACAACCCCTCTCCATTTGACATTCTGCATCTTGTTACTCCTTGCTGTTTCATCTTTATCCCATGTCAAAGGGAATCGCCTGATTCACAGCTATAAACATTTGGAGGGAGATGTACGATGGCGTCGCCTTTTCTGTGCAACTCACTACTTTCTAAGCATTGAACGATCGGGCCAAGTAAGAGGAGTACGAAGGTTAAACTCCAATGGTGAGTAAGTGCAAGATCATTCAAGTGTACAAACTTTCAAAGTTACAATAATGGAAAAAAATCTGAATGCATTTACATTTCCTTTTGATTTTAAATGTTAGTATTTACAGATATTGTCAGTTGATGCAGACAATGTTAGATGGTACAGTAAAAAAACCTCCCTAAAAGTATCAAGCAACTACTACTGTGGTGCACTACTTGAGGCTCAGCCAGTCACTTGCCAGATGGTATTGTGTGACACCACTACTGTGGTGGTTGGTTGGAGTATAGCTCAGCCAGATGGTAAGTTGTTGTGACGCCAGTGCCGGCTGGGCACACAGGTATGGAGGCACACCTGCTTTTAGTTTAGGGAGGCTGGCTATACCCTTTCACCTGTGGTCGGTGACCTGCCGGGTTGTGAGAGGGTCCCTTGGGCGCTTATCATGGTAGTCCGAAGTGGACTTGTTACCCACCCGGATTATCGGTACCCCCACCGCAGAAAGAGTAGATGACCCAAGGAAGGTGCAATTACTGTGTCGGTGTTAGAGCAATAATCCTTGTACCATAAATAAACTCATCTTTACTTCAGGAATACTTAATACAGTAGTATACAGTAGACTTGTGACTTGATAATATACTTTGGACTTGACTGACAAGACTTGAGCTGAGAGCTTGAGAGGTAGTATAGCTGTGCTGGCTTGGTTGCGTGCTGAAAAGTAGAGTAAGTACAGAGAAGTGGAGAGGAGGATTTCATGAGAGGCCCAACCCAAGTAGTAATGTGCTCTGCTGGAACTTTAGAAGAAGAAGTAGAATACTGAAGACTTGAAAATAGAAGTTTACTTGTGCCTGTGTTTCGACCTTTGTTGCTATACCACTTTTTGCCCTACAGTGTCGGGTTACCTGTCCTCCTAGGGTGACACAAGCCCCAGACCTTGTTACCTGGGTTGAGCAGAGTGGCCAAGTTAACCTGGTTACACCTGCGCTGCGAGATAGAGTACATAGGCTTGTAGCAACTTTGCTCTATCCGGATCAGTTCCTCTTGTTTCAGGATATTGTCCTGATTCTTTAGACTTGTTCTCGGTGTGGGCTGGGATAATCTCTGACTTTGTCCTCTCTGTGAGTGTTTAGCACTGCATAGTGAGTAGAAGTGCTGCTTTCAAGAAAAGAGCGTCTGTGCTTTCCATCTACCTCACTCCCTCACCTCACTCCAGACTAGACTACACTGGACTGTCCTCTAACAGGGGACCTGGCTAAGCCAGGGCCCAACTTGACTGCTGTAGGGACCGTTCTGGCTTGTATCCTCTCTGTGCATAATCTGTTTGGATGACACTTTTTGTTCCCTTTGACTTTACAACAATTTTTTTTTGTGCTGCAATGCGCCAGTTTTAGGTTAGGTTCACATACAGTATAATTTTTTCTTACAAAAATATCTTCGTTCCATGAGTCCCAAAGCAGAACACAAAGGGTTATCAGTTTTCTATTTAAATAGTAGGACAGAAGAAAACAAACAAACACCTGATTAACAATCAGCGTAGACCATAATAATAGTACAATACTATGTAGCACTAAGATATTTAATGGGGAAAGAGGGGTTGTTGTGTATATTGTGTTACCTTGTGAAATTTCAGCTTGTGAAACTTTCCATAGCGTCAGCACACAAATGGATTTAAGAAGCAGTAAAGAATATAAGGGTGGGAAAAATTAAGTAGTCGCTAATTCTTGAACTCGTATATCAAAAGCTGCCACTTGAGAAGCTACAACATCCTCTCAGTAGAGTTTGATAAAGTTCTCAAGAAATCTTAAGAAAACCGCAGGTAAGGCCTGGCAGAAAAGGCCTGGATCACGCTAACCTTTTAGCCAAGGTGACTGCTACCAAGGTATTCAGAGATAAAAATTTGATTTCTGCATCAGATAAGGGCTCAAAAGGAGGTTTATTATTGAGTCTAAGACCAGAGGAAGTTCCCAAGATTAAACTGGATCTCTGATTTGAGGCCATAAGATTCTGGTGGCTCTGAAAAATTTTATTACAAGTAAATTGTTGTAAAGGGAGCCTTTAAGAGATGCGTTGATGGCTGAAAAATGCCCCTTTACAATATTTGGCTTGAGGCCCTTCTGGAAACCTTCCTGAGAAGCCTTGTTTTTCAGAACACCAAGACCTAAATTCCTGAAGGTCCCTATTATAGACCTTGATAGCATCTTCTGGATGCTAGCAGAATCTATATTATTTTGTTAGAACAAGAAACTTTAGATTCCCCCTTTCAGACTCCAGACCATGAGATGGAGAAGGATGGCATAGGCTCTTCTGTAGGAGAAGTTTGGGCACAGTGGATCTCCCAGTATTGACCTCTCTATAGCGTCTACACGAGCGTAAACCAAGCTGTCCTTGGCCAAAAGGGGAGAGTGGCAATGGCTGAGGCCGGGTCCTCCACAATCCTGCTTAGGACCTGAGGAAACCGGGGAAACACATAAACCAGTATCTCTTTCCAAGAGATTAACAGCCTATCCAGAAAGTCTAGTTCATCATACTTGAAGATGAAGCAAAACGAGCCATCTGCCTGTCCTGCCTGGCAGCCATGACATCTAGGTGTGGGTGCCCTAGAAACTGTATTTGATAAAAAAAAAACTTCTGGATTCCGGCTCCATTTTGCTAGGTTCATCAGATTCCGGTCAAAGATCGGAGTAGACGGGTTTCTACCTAAGCCATCAAGAGACGACATTCCTCTTCCAACTATGGGGACCTCGTCCTTTGCTGCCTCATGCACACGTTCAGTATTTTTTTCTGGTCCTGAAACAACCCGTGAGAAATTGCGGATTGGACATCCGTATTCCATCCGTATTCCATCCGTATTCCATCCGTTGCTGGACCAGACTTCAGAAGGGTGAGAGGTATCTAATATGCATGCTGCTTGTGAATCCCTGTGGAAATCGCCGATCTCACAGCACAGAGAGCTACAGCGTGTGTAGGAAAAGATGCAGAGATTTGCTACTTACACAGCCCTATGGCTCTCTGCTGCGATCTCCTTCTTGTCCTGTGCCGATCTCTCTCTTTCTGCCATTCCTTCACTGCTCAGTAACTCTTAATTGATTCATTCATACTTTTCCTAACCACATTGTAAACATCAATTTAATTGGTAATGATGAGTGACAGCTGGGCTACAAACGTACAATATTATATATTGGATGTTATACCAAGTTGGCGGCTTGGTTTGAATAAGGACTCTGTCACACAGTGTGCATAGCACCTAATGCGATTTATATATGTCTACAAACGTACAATAGCTGTCCTGTCAGTGTAGACAACTATGGCAGGGCAGCATTAACATTAAAGACTGAACCCCATAGAAAACCATTAGGACAGATAGAGTAGCCCAGCTGTCACTCATCATTACCAATTAGCATAATAAATTGGTGTTTACAATGTGGTTAGGAAAAGTATGAATGAATCAATTAAGAGTTACTGAGCAGTGAATGAATGGCAGAGAGAGAGAGATCGGCACAGGACAAGAAAGAGATCGCAGCAGAGAGCCATAGGGCTGTGTAAGTAGCAAATCTCTGCATCTTTTCCTACACAATGTTAGGACAAGGCTCTGTGGTAAGATAAGACAATAGTTTGGGAGAAAAATTAAGGTGTGTGTGGGAACAGATCTAGACATATTCAGGTCATCATTGCTATTTGCTACTTCTGACGATCACCTGATGAGTAATGTTAATTTTTCTCCCAAACTATTGTCTTATCTTACCACAGAGCCTTGTCCTAACATTGTGTAGGAAAAGATGCAGAGATTTGCTACTTACACAGCCCTATGGCTCTCTGCTGCGATCTCTTTCTTGTCCTGTGCCGATCTCTCTCTCTCTGCCATTCCTTCACTGCTCAGTAACTCTTAATTGATTCATTCATACTTTTCCTAACCACATTGTAAACACCAATTTATTGTGCTAATTGGTAATGATGAGTGACAGCTGGGCTACTCTATCTGTCCTAATGGTTTTCTATGGGGTTCAGTCTTTAATGTTAATGCTGCCCTGCCATAGTTGTCTACACTGACAGGACAGCTATTGTACGTTTGTAGCCCAGCTGTCACTCATCATTACCAATTAGCATAATAAATTGGTGTTTACAATGTGGTTAGGAAAAGTATGAATGAATCAATTAAGAGTTACTGAGCAGTGAAGGAATGGCAGAGAGAGAGAGATCGGCACAGGACAAGAAGGAGATCGCATCACAGAGCCATAGGGCTGTGTAGCAAATCTCTGCATCTTTTCCTACACAATGTGGCAATACAGTGGAGTAGTTTATGGCAGAAGTTACAAAAGTTAGGGAGGTGCAGCTCACTATCAAGAAGATCGTTCCTGGAACTGTGTCATCATTGAAAGGGTGAGAGGTGCCACCGGCAGTGTTTTTTCCAACTATCTCTCCCCAGATCTTAGAGCAGGCACCCTTGTGGAGTACTACAGATCCCAGCTCTCTGATTATATAATCACCAACACTGCCTAGGATTCTGCTACAATCGGCACACCATACTGTAACTAGGATTCTGCTACAATCGGCACACGATGTGCAGCAACAGAGATCCGGAGAACTACAGATCCCAGCACTTCTATAAACTGCTGTGCAAATAGGAGCATGAGTTATCCATATTTTTTTACGGAAATACGGATGCCAAACATGTTACAATCCGCAAACAATCCGTAGACAATTGATGTCAATGAGAGCATCCGTAAATAAATCAGGGTCCGCACCGGGTCCGTACTAAGACATGTCCTTTTTTTTTTCAGGATTGATTTTCATCCATTTCTGCTACTGATAGTGTGAATAGGACAACGGACATCAATGTGCACTAACTCGGATCCGTAATTACGGATCCGTAAATTACGGGACGTGTGAATAAGGCCTAGGCTTCTTGCATGCTTGTGGTAAAGTCATCCAATAAAAATGCCTATCTTTTTTTGATGGTGTGTGAAGATAGGCTGCTTTCACATGTCTGTTATACACAGTCTGTATGCTGTATCAAGGGCAGAACCTCATCCAGGACTGTCTGCATAACATTTTATAATACAATTAGCTCCAGGATGGCTAAAGCAGTAACTGACATGGCTGTTTCAGTTCAGTAGTGTGTGTAATAAATAATGATGCAGGGAGTCCCATAAGAGGTGAAGAGTTCTATCCATGATATCTATGACATCCTATATTAAGTATAGGCAACAAAAATATCCAACTATTGTGTTCGAGAAGGTTCCTGGGTCTTTTTTTGCATAATAGGCATACTTGAAAAGAATACAAAAAATGTAATTGTATGCATTCAGATGTCACATGTTACATTTTGTCAAAGGGATTTCTAATCAAGTAAAATTAATCAAATATTTATAGGAGAATGTATTGATGCTTTCACCGGTGTAAAAAAAAAAAAAGTTGCAACATTTTGAGCAATGATGTCTAAAAACACAGGAAAAGTCGAAAACTTGCTCAAAAAATTAAGACAATGCAATACCAACGCCCACACAAAAGAAAAAATTGATACATTTCCCCTAGTGTACGTAATAAAGAAAAGTTTACAAAGACAGTAGTATATGAAAAGGCTTGTATGCTGAGGTTTTTGAGGAAAGGGATTTCCCCTATTGGTACTCTCAACAATCAGCTGTTTGAGGATGTGTTTGAAGATTGTAAGGATGCTGCAATTTGTCCTCCCAACATCTTATGTTATTTGCCTAATTAATATTATCTTGGGATTCTCATTTTTTAAAGTGAAAATACAGCTATTAATATGATCATGATCATTAATTTTGGCCAACCTTATTACACTGTGGCCGTTATTATATCGTATCACCTAATAAAAACTGTGTGTATACATAGTCTAATGGCCCTATTCCACGGAACGATTATCGTTCATAAACTCGCTCAAACGACCGCTCGTTAATGATCAATAAACGACTATTTTTTGCGAACGATTACACATTCAATCTAGTGGTAATGTGAACGATAACGATTATTTTGCGGTCGTTACATGATCGTTAAAACGTTCGCTAATTGTTAATTTGAATACAACACACCTACTTTTTAGACACATTTTACGAACGATTTAACGATTTCTAATTCAACAAAACGATTAGCGAATTATCGTTGGAAGACAAACGATTTTTTTTCGACATGTTGAAAAACTTTTGAGAACGATTCAACGACCATTTTGCTCGAGTCGTTCGATCGTTTTCATCAATTCAACGGAACGATTATCGTTAACGAGCGGTCGTTTGAGCGAGTTTATGAACGATAATCGTTCCGTGGAATAGGGCCTTAAGGCTATGTTCACAAAACATACTTTTTATAAAAAGAAATGCCATCCTTTTCACAATGTAATGATTTGCATTAAAGTCAATGCAAACAACGGCTGTTGTTTCACACAATGTATTGAACGACGGCCATTGTTTGCTACAGTCATCAAAATAATGATAATGTTTATATGTTGTGTGAACAGAGCCTAAGGCTATGTTCCCACACAATAGTTCTGTTCAGTATTTTGGTCAGTATTTCATTGCCAATGAACTGCCGTTATTTGTCATTAAATGGCGGCCATCCACTCAAATTCAACACTGTGTTTTCAATCCACTCCTGGTTTTGATTGCAAAATACTGAGCAAAAATACTGTGTGAGAACATAGCTTTAGGCCAATCGAACATTTAGAAATGAAATGCGGCACTCACCAGAAGATGCTTGCAATAAAAAACTTATTTAATCCATTCAGGTCATGGAAAAGTGACAGAGTAGTCCAGACAACGGACCGTTTCACACTTAACACATCATGCGCTTCCTCTCGACCATGCCGAAAGGAAGTGCGTGATGTGTTAAGCATAAAACAAAATAGTCAGTTTTTTTGTGCGGCAACATAGAACAACGGCCATAGTGTATACAGTGTGTATACACTACAGCCATTTTTCTATAGACTCTAATGTAATGCCCATTGTTTATTGTGAATATACATAGTGTGAACATGTACAACATAAATAAATATAGTGCAAAAAGAATCCAGTAAAGCGACTCCCCTTGAAAAAGCGAAAAGAACGCGAAACGTGCGTCGGGGTTAGTGATACCACAGCCACTATGGGTAAGCAGGTGTTTGATTTAGGGCTTATAGTAGAAACAGGTTATGCATATTGATGCTTAGGGGACCTGGGAGGCCATGCGGACACACTGCATGTATACAAACAGTGATTGATATGCTTACCATTACGTGTATATGCCAATATGAGATGTTAAATACTGTGGCTTGTGGATGTTATTCTTTACTGGATCCTTTTTGCACTATACTTATTTATGTTGTAGATTTTATAATCATTTCAATAAAAATTGTTAATTTTTTTTTTAAACTTTAGCCTTGTGGTGTATAAATTATAGTGTATAGGGGCTTTAATTAATGTATTTTATTGAGGACTAAAATATAAAGGTAAATTAACTCTGCTAGACGGAGACCGTGGTATATTTTTAGTGTCCATTGGAACTATTGTGTATAAATAGTGTGAACATGGCCTTAATGTGATTTTGGTACCAAAGAAAAGTTGTACGTTAGCGTATGTTAAACTAAATCTTTCTTCACTAGGTATATTTCAAGTTTACTCTGTGAATGCTGGTGTGATTGCAATGCATTCAGCTGAAACTGGACTGTATGTGGCCATGAACAGAAAAGGAACCGTATATGGAACAGTATGTATATCCATTCAGTAGTTCACAGTTATACCCATTATATGTTTATGTAACAGCATCGGCAAAGCAAATTTTAGAAGAAACAATACATAGGTTGATAAATCAATTAGGCATGTTTAAACGTTTAATAAAGTTCACCCATTCTGCTAAAGATTACTTTCAAATTCATTGCATACATAGCAACAACTTCAGAAGCGCACATATTGATCCATGCTGAAGTAACTTTACATGAGCACCAGAACTGTTTTTAATAGTGTGAACAGTCGACAGTGGGGTAAGGGTTATCGGTGCTCAATCTTTACTAGGACGTTGCACAAAATGTATGTACATATGTACTGCATACAAACCAATGTACTGAATATGCAAACAATATTTGAAGAGAGTATATTTTAGGAACAATATTTTGCACTGTGCTATTTTTTTTTATAAATCGCTTACACCTTATTTCTCAAGAATTGTATCTGTTTCTGATAGAAAACATACAAAAAAATTCTGTTAGGGTATTGCACACTGAGGAAAACACACATAGGACTTGCAGTGGATTCTGTGGCTCATACGAAGACGGCGAAATCTGCCTGACCATAGAATGGAGTCTATGGCACAGGTGGAGAGTGAAGCGGTGAGTGAGCGGAGCGAGCAGCGGAATCCGCCACAACTCCTCCGTGTGTTTTCCTCAGTGTGCACATACCCTTAGAAAACAAAATACTCATCCTCATGCTGACATGTGACTGCTCTCTTTGAACATATCTAGGTCCCGTAGGCTGTATTAAAATAGACAATTAAAATGTGCTGAAAACAACACATGTCAATGGCCAGTGGTTTATCAACCATCTTATGTAATATAATCAATTGAAACCTACTTAAAACCCTGTCAATATATATGCCTCAGTGTATAAATTCAAGTTTGTAATCTAAAATTAAAAGTAAACTTCTGGCTGTCGGTTTAAATGAATAACTGGCAGGCTGCCCACTTCATTCATTACAGTATGGGGAAGAGCAAGGGCCCTATTACACAGGACAATTATGTGAAAAATGGTTATATAGTTTGAATCTAAACTATAATCGTTTTGTGTATCGTGTGTGTGCAGGCAACGGTCAAAAAATCATTTGCATGTTGTTAATCGCATCTTTTAAGCTGACCATAAAATCATTGTTAATCATTCACATAATCATTCGCTAAATGTACTCATCGTTCGATCATTTGGAGGAATAAGAAGGGGTAAACGATCGTTCTAACACTCTGACTGCTATTGTTTTGTGTAATACGGTAAACAATTTCAGGTACCTCTCGTTTGTGATTGTTTATAGTTAATTGTTAAAAATCACTTCATCTAATAGGGGTCCTATTCCACCGGCCGATGGGGGCCTGATCAATAATGTAAACGAGGGCCGATCTGCTAGATCGGCGCTTGTTTACTGGGCCTATTCCATGGCCCGATAACACTGGCCAACAAATTTTCAAAAGTTGTTTGGTTCCAAAATAAAATTTGCCATTTCTTAATGATTTTTATGTGCTGAATTCAAATATCACAAGGAAAAATGTTATGTGGCTCTGGTTTCTATGATATGGAAGAGTTCTCATGTTACTGTTTTGTGAATTGTATAGAATATAGTATAATAGCCGACAGATTTATTACTTCTGCAATCATAAGGAAGCAAGTTTGCTGTTCATAATTTTTTGAAATATATTCATAGGAAACTAAAGGCCCTATTCCACGGAACGATTATCGTTCGTTTTCGGACGATATCGACCGCTACGGACGATAATCGTTCCGTGGAATAGAGTGCAACGATCAGCCGACATCGTTCATGTCGGCTGATCGTTGCAGTCGCTTGTTTTTCAACATGTTGAAAAACAAGCGACTGATATAGCAGCGATCTGCTGCCGTCGCTCCGTTGAATAGGAGCGTTGGCAGCAGATGCTGCTATATCCTATGGGCTGCCCGGACGATCAGCGATCCCCCGGGCTGCCCCCCCGCAGCTCCCCGCCGCCCCTCCCGCACTCACCCGCTCGCTGCAGCCGTGTTGAATAGCGGCGGCGTCGAGCGGCGAACGAGGAGCAAACGAGCGCTAATAGCGCTCGTTTGCTCCTCTAAAACGACCCGTGGAATTTACAGGCAGATCCAAGAATTTTTACTAATTAATTATGTTTATTGAACTCTGGAATGTAGGTCCTTATTCAATGGCTTCTCGGTGCACTTACACATGTCTTTTGTATTCATACATGGGATTGTCTCTGATAACTGTCCAACAGTAATCTGCAAGCATTGATGGGTTCCATTGAGGCTAGGTCCACACTGTGTTTTTGCAATCTGTTTTTTTCATCCTTTTTTTTGCAAAAAACGGATGAAAAAAAATGGATGCATTTGTGTGCATCTGTTTTGATCCATTTTTCCATTGACTTCCATTGTAAAAAAAAAACAAAAACGGATCCATTTTTTTTAACGGACACAAAAACGTACCTGACACTACTTTTGTGTCCGTCAAAAAAAACTGATCCGTTTTGATCCGTTTTTTTTTTTTATAATGGAAGTCAATGGAAGAACGGATGCACACAAATGCATACGTTTTTTTCATCCGTTTTTTGCAAAAAAAAACTGATTTCAAAAACGCAGTGTGAACCTAGCCTTACCCTGATACCTTTTTTCCATATTGGTCATTCTAAGATGATACAATATACCAGTTGATGATGCAATACTGATGATGCAAACTTTTCCCAGTATTGTATCACAGGCTGTGAGAAATATAGAAAGTATGTCCATATCTTGAAAATTAGAGCCAATTTCAAAATTTGAACATCATTTTCGATTTCAGCACCCCAAAATTAGTTAAGATCAACTGTTTTCATGACGGAACCTTTTTGGCCATTGACCAGTGTAATCGTTTAGCAAGGGCTGCAGGGACATCATTACCGATGTCCTTGCAGCCCTTGTTTAAACACCTAAACATGATGTTGCAGGTCTTCTCCTGCGCTCCTTTTTCCTCCCGGTCCCGCGCGCAGCAGCAGCTTTGGTGTGGCCTGTCTTAGCTGACAGACCGCTTAGCCAATCATTGGCCGCAGCGGTCCTGGCCAGTGATTGGCTGAGCAGTCTGGCAGCTAAGAAGCTGCTGCTGCCTGCGGGATCGGGAGGAAGAAGGAACGCAGGAGAAGACCTGCAACAAGCTTAGGTAAAGTATGTTGCTTATGGAATCGTCGGTCACCTGTTGCACATCGCTATTCCATGCAGCGATGCACGGTCGGTGCCCGATGATTTTAGGTTTGAACCTTAATGAACAATCAGCCAATGACACGATCATCGGCTGATAGTTCTCTCTATTCCATGGAGCGATAAACTGCTAAATCGGCCCGATTATCGCTCAGTGGAATAGGAACTTAAGGGTCCATTTACACAGAAAGATTATCTGCCAGATTATCTGCCAAAGATTTGAAGCCAAAGCCAGAAACAGACTATAAACAGAGATCAGGTCATAAAGAAAAGCCTGAGATTTCTCCTCTTTTCAAATCCATTCCTGGCTTTGGCTTTAAATTCTTGGCAGATAATCTTTCTGTGTAAATGGACCCTTAAAAAGACTTTAGTTATTTCAGCCCATTACTTCCCTCTTGTTAATACAGCTTCAAATGTTTCAATATGTTAATCAATTGAGATTACAGAATTACATTGATTCAAACGGCAATACACATTTCTTTCTTGTAGAAATCAATGTTAAAAACTGCATGTATTCCACTTCAAGCTGTTCTTAAAAACAATTCAATGTAAAATAAAATCTTTGTTGACAGCAGGGAAAAAAAAGCAATCCAGGGACTAAGCCACATCCAAAACCACAGTTGAGTCCTTAGCTTTGGTACTGCTTTTGCCAGGTATAGATTTTTGCTGCAGAATTGTAGGGGAACAATTCCCTGAATGGATTGTAGGCTATACTATATGGTGTCTTTGTGCTAAACTGTAGCAGAATTCTGTACATCTTCTGATCCGTGTGTTTCTGCTATGGGCGTTGTAATACATCCCAGTGTGCAAAAGCCTTATGTTTCCTTTGTGTCCAATCCTGCTTTTGAGATAAAAACAAAAAACATATGCAGGAGAGAACAGACTCTTGCCTACACAACTGTATTACATTCTGTTCTATATATTTACCATATTTTTTGGACTGGACAGTATTAAAAACAATTTCTTTGGCGTAATTTTGCCACTTTTAGGGTAGATTGACACGTACCGGATCCGCAGCGAGTTTGCAGCGAAATCCGCTGCGGATCCTGCACTGTGAAGCTGAATGGCTGGCTGCGCCGCGGCTGTGAGTGATGCTCCTGGCTCCCCATCAGCCAATGACTGGCTGACTGGGAGCCGAGAGCATCACACACAGCCGCGGTGCTGAGCAGGTAATGTATGCCTGGGGCCGGGCCTGCGGACGGGCGGCGGAGGGGTGGGTTAAAGGGGCCGGGTCCCTTAGGGTCCATTTACACAGAAAGATTATCTGCCAAAGATTTTAAGCCAAAGCCAGGAATGGATTTGAAGAGAGGAGAAATCTCAGTCTTTCCTTTATGACCTGATCTCTGTTTATAGTCTGTTTCTGGCTTTGGCTTTAAATCTTTGGCAAATAATCTGTCAGATAATCTGTGTAAATGTACACTTAAACGCCGCTTCATGGCGTTTAAGGGGTTAGTGACACGCTGCAGCGCGAACGTTGCAGCCTGTCATTAACGGTGAGGACCCGGCTGCTGAATGCTTCGGAGCGTGCTTCTTAGCACAGGATATACCGGTATACCCAAGGTCATCTGGGGACAGTCACCCATGGCATACCGGTACGTCCAATGTCGTCTAGGTTAATGACCAGGGCAATTTTCATTTTTGCCTCCCCCCCTCACCTTCAAACAGCCACCCTCTAGCGCGTTAGTCTACAGGGCCATGTACAGTCTTGTTTTTTTTTTCCCATAGACCAAAAGATAAAAGCGTTATAAGTATCGGAATGGAGCGATTTTAAAGAACATATTTTTGTTAAACAATTGTTTGAATTTTTTACAAGCCATCAAATAAAATAAAAGTTATACATGTTACATATCGTTGTAATCGTAACGACTTGAGGAACATATATAACATTGAATTTTTCCTGGTTATGCAGTGTACTTTATGAAAAAATTCAGCCTGTCATTGCAAAGTACAATTAGAGGCACAAAAAATAAGGGCTCATGTGGGTTTCTAGGTGAAAAAATGCAAGTGCTATGGCCTTCTAAGCACAAGGAGGAAAAAAACGAAAATGCAAAAACTGAAATTGGCCCGGTGCTCTAAGGGTTAAATCTTAATTTTTTTTCTAATTTTTAGGTGATATTTTGGGGAATTTAGAACCAATTACCAGCCCCATAGACCAAAAGATAAAACCTCACACCTCATGGTGCTTGTTCTGGTAAAAAGTCGTTTTTATCATCTGTGGATTGGTATATGTGGGCGGGGACTCGTGGGCTTTGTGCCACATTGCTCTGCCCCTAGTGCCACTTAGCCCCGCCCCATCCATGATGTCATCATTGCATAGGCCCTGCCCCCTTAGCAGCTACTGGTGTGAGGGGGTGGGGCCTAGAGCTTTAGGCTGGCCCTTCCAATGGCTGCTGAGGGGGCGGGGCCTATGCAGCGATGACTGGGCTAAGTGGTGCTAGGGGCGGAGCAATGTGGCACAAAGGCCGTGAGGCCCTGCCCACATATACCAATCCACAGGTGATAAAAAAAAAGACTTTTTACCAGAACAAGCACCATGAGGTGTGATATAAAATAAGTAATGAAAGCTGTAACATTTACCCTTTACACCTGTGGAGAGCAGTCAAAATGCAAATAGGGGGTGACAGTGTCACTTTAAGTTTTGCACATGAATTAAACCGTGGCCCGCTTCCCGGGCACACTGCCAGTCTATTTTGGAGCACCGGCATGGGCTGAAGCACTTGAGGCGGGCCGGCCAGCTCCCAGTGAGGGGAAACCCCCGCCCCTCTATGATGTGACACCATTGATTCTCAGGGAGCTGTGTCATAGAGGGGCAGTTTAAAAAAGGGACAGCGTCCCTGCAGGGGTTCTGCTCTATTCATGTGCAAAACTTAAAGCAAATGTACTGATGGTACGTTCGCTTTAACTTTTGCGCCACCAATTGTACTTTGCAACAAGAGATTTTTCTCTAAAATATATTTATAAAATGGGGAAAGCGGGTGATTTAAACTTATGGGATTTTTCCCTTTTCACCCTATGACAGCACCCCTGGAGAGCATCCATCCCCTTTCTCACAGCCACCAAGCATTAAAGCGACTCTGTACCTACAATCTGTCCCCCTAAACCAGTTGTACCTTTGGATAGCTGCTTTTAATCCAAGATCTGTCCTGGGGTCTGTTTGGCAGGTGATGCTGCTATTGTCCTAAAAAAAAAAAAAAACTTTTAAACTTACAGCCCTGTGCCAAACGGCCGTGGCCTAGAGTATCTGTGCCCTAACCTTGCACCACCCCTCTGTCCCTCCTCATCATTAGGAATGCCACTGGCAGATTTTTTTCTATTCCTCTGCAGTGATCGCGGCACAGGTGCCTTAACGATCCGGCCCATGTGCAGTGTTCACACAGCTGAGGAATAGGAGACAATCTGCCTGGGGCATTCCTAGTGATGGAGAGATAGTGCCAGCCTAATGCACACACACTCTATTGCTGCGTTTACACGGATCAATTATCGTTCGAATATTCGCATCGACGATCGCATTTGAGCGATAATCGTACCATGTAAACACAGCAAACGATTAAACAAGCGAGAAATCATTCATTTTGATCTTTTAACATGTTCTTAACTCGTCTGTCGAAAATTCGCAGATCGCTTCGTGTAAACAGTCTTTCACGATTAACCCTATGTAAAAGATGGGCTTAAGCGATCTTAAAAACTATCGAAATAATGATTTTTCTTACGAATTTTCTAACGATTTATTCGTCTAAATGCTGTTCGTTATAAAAACCAAATTGTTGCTTCAAAATCGTTAAACGATCAATTGGGCAACTTATCGCTTCGTGTAAACGCAGCATAGGCCACGGCCGTTTGGCACAGGGCTGCAAGTTTAAAAGTTGTTTTTTAGGACAATAACTGCATCACCCGCCGAACGGACCCCAGGACAGATCTGTTTCCTGTTTTCTGAGAAGAGGAAATGTGGAGGGTGCATCTTATCTAATTGTGAACTGTGGGCACCCGGTTATAGATTATTACCCACTCAGGTTACCCAGCAGGTGTAGGCCTCTTAAATTAGGCTGCATTCCCACGTTCCGTGATCCTGACGGATCACGGACGTGGAATGCATGTACGGGAGTCCTCCCGCGCCCGGACAGCATCTGTAATTAGATGCTGGGAGCGGGGGAGACTGTATTCATAAGCGCCGTGCTGTAGTAACAGCACCGCGCGGCTGATTCATTACAGCGCGGCGCTTATGAATACAGTCTCCCCCGCTCCCAGCATCTAATTACAGATGCTGTCCGGGCACGGGGGGACTCCGGTACATGCATTCCACGTCCGTGATCCGTCAGGATCACGGAACGTGGGAATGCAGCCTTAGAGCTGCTTGGCAGTCTGGGCAGTCTGGGCATTCTGGTCCCCCGTCGCCGGCTAAATCTCCCTCCCCTCCTGGTAGAGCACAAGCTTAAAGGGGTTATCCAGCGCTACAAAAACATGGCCACTTTCTTCAAGATACAGCACCACTCTTGTCTCCAGCTTGGGCGGGATTTTGGTGCTCAGTTTCATTGAAGTGAATAGAGCTTAATTGCAAACCGCACCTGAAATGGAGACAAGAGTGGTGCTGTCTCTGAAAGAAAGTGGCCATGTTTTTGTAGCACTGGATAACCCTTTTAAGCTTGCATGGTGCGCTAAGCCTCTAGGCCCTTGGATGTTTGCTGTTCCTGGTGCTTCTGGGGGCTTTGGCGGGGTGCATGTAGCTGTCCAGGGCAGCCTGGGATGCCTTGTAGGTGCGTATCTGCCTGCCGACTCCAGCATCTGATATGCTTCTGGGCGCTGGAATCTTTTTATTTTAGCTACAGTAACTTGAAGTCCCCCTAGGGAGCTTCTATTATGACTAATCTGATCTCTCAGAAATCAATGCACTACAATGCAGAAGCTGTGCTGGCTGGCACTGTACAGGGGGAGCTCACGTCTGTACACCCCTTTACCCATGACGACATACCTGGGAGCCTAAATGGGTTTAGAGATTTTTTATTTTTTTTTTCAAACATATGTTTATTGTTTTCATATGTGATAACAAGAATCAAGAACATTACACATGTTATATGGTCACAGTAAACATGGCAATAGATCATTACATTGAGGTAATGCACCTGACCCCATCCAGTTCCATATCTAAGAAAGGGGAAGGCCAGTAGCAGTTCTAACAAGAATTGGGTATGGATAGGTGTCGGTAAGTCTAAACCTATAAACTAGCAGAAGATGAAAAGACAAATAAAGAACAAAAACCCCAACTGAAAAGCCCCCCTGCCCCCCCCCCCCCCCCACACACCCCTGGCAGTCACCAACTCACTGAATTTCAAGAACTCCCAATGTTCCCTTCAATGCTTCCGTATTATACCAGCCAGTATTCCTAAAGTTATTAGAGATGAGCGAACCTCGAGCATGCTCGAGTCGATCCGAACCCGAACTTTCGGCATTTGATTAGCGGTGGCTGCTGAAGTTGGATAAAGCCCTAGGGCTATGTGGAAATCATGGATATAGTCATTGGCTGTATCCATGTTTTCCAGACAACCTTAGAGCTTTATCCAAGTTCAGCAGCCCCAGCTAATCAAATACCAAACGTTCGGGTTTGAATGGACTCGAACCCGAACCCGGTTCACTCATCTCTAAAAGTTATGCATCAGGTCATTCAGTTCTGTGCGTGAAAAATGATGACAAATAAAGGCTCTCCATTTATGGAAGAATCTTTTGGTTTCCTTTTCTTTATGTCTCAAGGTTTCTATTTTATCATACAGGAGTAGTCTATGTAAAATAGATGTCAGTTCTTCCAAGGATGGAGTATCAGGGTGTAACCAATAGTGGAGAATGCACTTTTTTGCTGCCAGGCCAACAATGTGCAACATCTTGACCCCAGTATTCCCCACGCTTAAATCAGGTTGGTCCAGCGTGAGATCGTGAAAAATTAGGTTATGAGCTCTTAAAGGTACATCTGCTCCCTACACTTGTTTAAGGTAATTCTGTACAGATGTCCAGAAGGTCTGAATGTGGGGGCAATGCCATATCGCATGTAGTAAATTGGCTGCCGGCAAATGACACTTCGGGCATTCTCTCAAATAATATGCAGGTGCACCTCTATATGACAGGTTAAAGGCATACGTTGCTCTGTGCAGAATCCTAAAGAACATTTCCCGCCATTGTTCATAGACCATGTGTTTCCTCACTCCTTCTAAACAACAGTGGTGAGATATCGTCGTCCGCAAGTTCGATTTCCCACCTTCTAAGAAGACCACTCTAGTCCCTCAATAACATTTACCGCCATATCACACTGTATAAGTACGACAGTGAGTCGTGCCTGGACCCAGGACATACCACATCATCAAAGTTTTCTGATATTTCCTTCACCCCCCCCCCATGTTAAAGCTAGAGATTTGCAGTATCCCTTCAGTTTGCAATATTGTAGGTATTGGTTAGAGCCCAGACATCCCTTAGTGGCTATCGCTTCCCATGACAGGAATGACCCCAAGTTCATGATGTCTCTCACCTTTTGAATCAGACTGGAGATCCACTTCCTGAAGAGCTTATTTTCTCTTCCCAGAGGAAAAGTCGGAGGGCACCAGAGAGGCATGTAAAGTGAGATTTGGAAAGGTAAGCCAAAGAGCTTTCGGATGGCTCTCCAGGCAGCTACCGTGTCACCTAGTACTAGACTTGATTTTACATGGGATGGGAGTGCTGCATATTTGCTGTGTAGTAGGGTTGTTAGATCACATTCTCCGCCAGTGCTTGGTCTAGGAGAGGGTCTGAGAAGTGCTCTGTGCCATGTATCCAATCCCTTATACAACAGAATAGAGCCGCCAGGTTGTACCCTCGTAATAGTGGTAGCTGTAGGCCCCCCTCTCTCTTTGGAAGAGCCAGCTTATTATAGGCAATGCGTGGCCTCTTGCCCTGCCACAAGAATGAGACCACAGCCGTCTGTAATTTTTGGTAATCCACGTGTTTTCCTAAGAGAGGCAATGTCTGCAGGGGATAGAGCAAGCGTGCAAAACTTACCATCTTGTGTAGATGAGCCCTCCCAAACAGAGAGAGGGGCAATGTCTAGTTTCCTGACAATTTTATCTATAATTGGCGAGATATTAAGACTGTATAGGGAGGATGGTGAGCAGTTTACCTTGACCCCTAAATAAGTGATAGTTTGTTGTCGCAGAGAGATATCCCCTATTTTAAAGTCAGAGGGGGGCAGATTTCCTATGTGAAGAAGTTGGAATTTAGAGGCGTTTATTTTATAACCTGAGGTCCCTGCGAACTGGTGAAGGAAACGAAGCACGTCTGGCAGTTGTCCCTGTGGGTTTTGCATGTATAGCAACATATCGTCAGCGAAGCACTTCAACTTGACAGTTCTCGCACCCACTTGTATCCCATCATATAAGGAGCTGTTACGTAAGTAGAGGGCCAGCGGCTCCAGGGCCAGATCAAAGAGGAGGGGAGAAAGGGGGCAACCCTGCCTTGTCCCCTTGTGCAATGTGAATGCCTTGGATAGATAGCCCATAATAGATACCTGAGCCTTGGGTGTCATGTAAATGGCCTTCAGATAATGTCGAAAGGGGCCAGTGATACCAAATCTGTCTAATACCATCTGCAACAAGCCCCAGTCGACATTATCGAAGGCCTTCTCTGCGTCCAGGGCCACTAGACCCTGTCTACCACCCGTGTCCCGTCTAACATGCTCTAGGACCGCCAGCATCATTCTGATATGTGTCACTGCCGACCGGCCTTTAATAAAGGCGACCTGGTGTGATCCTATAATAGACGGCATTAGGTTAGCTAAGCGATCAGCAAACTTAGCGATCAGCAAACTTAGAGAGGATTTTAATGTCCTGGTTAATAAGTGATATGGGGCGATATGCCTCTGGATCCGTAGGATCCTTCCCTTTTTTGTAGGGTACTCGTATGCGTGCCATATCACTCGAGGGCAGAGGTAGTGCTTCCGACAGGATTCGATTGTACACTGATGTCAGGGTCGAGACAATTTCTTTGGAGAGGGCCTTATAGAATTCCCCGGGGAATCCGTCTGGACCTGGGGCTTTGCCCGAGGCCAGACGTTTGATTGTGGCTTCCACTTCTTGCTCAGTTATGGGGGCATTTAGGACAGTCAGGTCCTCCTCCTGCAGACTAGGGATATCTACCTTACTCAGGAACTCCCATGCCCGGTGGACATCCTGTTGAGGGGCAGTGTATAGATCTTGGTTGGGCATTATCAGTCACGTACTGGAGCCACCATCCTTTAAGTATATCCATGAAGTTCTCATCCCTAGTCAAATAAGAATGAAACCCCCATAGGAAGTCTATTCCCTACTGGTAAGTGTCTGAGAGTGCGACAGTTACTGGTGCGTGATCTGAGATCACAAGGTCCCCTCTATGGTGACGTTGTGCAGTCGGTTGGACAGGTCTGAGGATGCAAGCCAGTAGTCCAATCTAGACCATGCTAGGTGGGCGTGTGAGTAATGGGTATATTCTCTTTCCTTGGGATTGGCTACTCGCCATGCATCCCCATACCTGTCGAAGCGAGGAAGGGGTACAGTACCTTGTCTCTCTGGTGCCCTCACATTGTTTGTCCTCTTTCTGTCTTCAGTGCTGGATAGCACTGTATTTAGGTCCCCACCTATCAAGATGTGGCGGTCCCTATCCTCCAGCAAGCGTTTTTCGATCCTCTGAAAGAAAGAGGTATAAGCGTCCGTTGGACCATAAACACTTATGGCCCTCCAAAACCACTTGGGTCAATCTCCTCTCCTCATCATGGTCATGTGTTACCACTTATATTGCAGGTTTTTGTGAAAGAGAAGTATGACCCCTGCCTTGCCATTCTTTGCCGGCGATCCCAGCCCTTGGCCAACCCACAATTTTTGCATCCTAGGGCTTCACTTCTTTCGCATCGCCTAAGGGGCATATCCCTTCCACCCGTTAACCTACTAAATAAGAAAGAAAAAAAAAAAAAAGTACAGGAAAATACCCCGGAGCACATCTTCCTCCCGCTCCGTGGGGTCTATTTGGCCATAGTATGAGATACCTCAGGCTAGGAAGGGGAAGAGGGGAGGGGGAGGGATAGGGGCACGGTGAGGGAAGAGGGGAGGGAGGGAAGTTAGTAACTAGAGAGGGGATGAGAGACCAAAATTAGTGGGAGGTCCACGAAAATTATGTAGTCAGTGCTAGGGTCTTGTAGTAGACACTAAGGCGCAAGTTCGGTGGTAAAATCTCTGTAGGCTTTAGAAATGAGCATGTGGACTGTCTCTAATAATACGCTAAACATCTTCAGTGGGTCATGGAGTCTTCTTCTGTTCGCGGGCTGACCGTTCTTCTCCGCTTAGAAGGCTCGGGTTGTCGGACGTCCTGTTGTCTCAGATTCTGTACATAGTCCTGTGCTGCTGCAGGAGAAGTGAAAGTGACTGTGGTGCCGTCGTTTTTGAACACTTTCAGCGATGGCGGGAACTGTAGAAAGAACCTCACTTGTAGTTGCACTAGGGACGTGCATACAGGGGCGAATGCTTTGAGACGTTTTGCCACATCAGCAGAATAGTCGCTAAATAACAGTAGTTTGCAGCCTCTAATGATCAGGTCCTGAGAAGATTTTTTGGCTGCTTGCAGTAGCGTGGCTTTGTCCATGTAGTTTAAGTATTTCACAATAACTTGGCGAGGTTTCGCAGTGGGTTGTAAGTCCCGGGTTCCCTGTTGATCCTGTTTTAGAGGGCCCACACTATGTGCTCTCTCCACAACACACGGACGGTTTAACCCTAACGCCTTGGGTATTTCTTCCACACAGATCACGGCCAGATGATTATGCGTTACAGATTCTGCCAGTCCCACTATTCTTAGGTTGCTCCTTCTGGACCTATTCTCAAGGTCATCAGTTTTATCCCTCAGCTCCTTATTAGATTCAATTAGCGCTTTCATTTTGTGGCGCATGTCAGCCAGCTCTTCCTCCACCAGCTCCATTCTGTGGTCTAGAGAGGCTAATTGCTCAGTGTTGGATGACACCTCTGCTTAAATTTTTGCCAGGGCATAGGCATTGGTGGATTCGATGCAATAATGTCAGGGGCAAGTACTTTCGCCACCTCTATGGCTAATGCTCTGCAGAAAATAGGGGCCCCCGCTGTTATGTACTCTTGGCTGCTCACCGAGTCCTGGGAGAGTTCTGTGCCTGGCTGTGTCCCATTCCTGCTGCTGGTCCCTCTGTGCTGCGGCGCGTCCCATCTTGGATTTCCCCGTCCCTGCAGATTTCTGTGCCTAAGGCGCGGTAGAAGCCAACCCCTGCTCCCCCGGTCTGGTGATATACTTCTCCATCCTCTGCACTAAGGGAAGAGGTATGTCGGGTGTGTGAGTCCGGTCTGTGCTGTGCGGGGAGCAGTGGGAGGTGATGTGGTCACAAAGCTCCTGCTACATGCGTCTGCTTGTGCACGCGCCGGAACCGGAAGCCCGGGTTTAGAGATGAATAGATTGGACAATTGTGCACGTTACAATACCAAATATGTTTATTTTCACATTTTATTTGTACAATGGAAAAGGGCAAGTTAAACTTATTGGAGAAGGAGGTTTGGCATATAATTTTTTTTTTTCTATTTATAGCATTAATTAGATTTATTGGCGCTCTTCTAATAGAGACTTTGAGAAGATCGCCAATCGGACAGCGCAAAGTCTTTTTCCTCTGACAGTTAAGAAAAAACAATCATCACCCTTGTAGTCACACTGCGGTGGGGCCCCAACTAGTAGGTGACAGGAACTGCTCCTGCCACGTCCACTTAAAACGCTTTAAGGGTTAAATGACAGGCATCATCAACAGTAAGGGGCCTGGCTGCTGATAGTTTTACTAGCTGTGAAGAGAGCTCAACTCCTACTCTCGCTTCATAGCTCCAGAGCAAATAATTGTGTATGGGAACAGCATGGGTCATTCAGGCACAGGTGTCCATGTCATATAACTTTCAAAGTCTAAATCAACAGTATATATGTGAAAAAAGTAAACTGTAAATATGCTTCAAAAAGTATACTTACTTGAAATTCAGGTTGCAAAAAAAATAAAACAAAACACACAATAAACACAGGAAGTCCCAGTCATCTGCATGCTCACAAAGGCAGCAGTCATTTAGTGGATGCATTGAGTCATGACACTCTTTACTAGTCGGGACTTCATGCGTTTAGTCTCTTTTCAACCAGCAGAAGACCAAGTTGTTACAACACAGGGACCCTCCAGAAGCAAGGCAAGCCTCTTAGACACTTGCCACCAGAGGATTAAAGGGGCACATTTACTAAAGAGCGGCTTTTACACGCCAGTCCTAAGCCAATGTGTGGGCAGTGCTTTGATCATTTACAATCCTCTCGATAAAAATCAGGTGCATCCAAGGCTGTAAGATCTACATCAGCTAGAAGCTGGCATAGATGTCACCTAAAATGTACACCTGTTTTGAGTAAATTGTAGTAAATCAAGTGGGCAAAGGAGGCCATACTCCCTTCTACAAAGCCCCAACTCTTTATGCTAGGCTCCAACAACTTGGTAAACATTTTTACACATGTAACATGTGTAAAATAGTAAAAAGCTGCATATTTGTGTAAAAAATTACTTTCTGATGCAAGGAAACTGGTGTACTTTATTAATAAATTCCCTTTTATAAATAAAAGCATATTGAAGACTTCGATATGCAACAGTATCATATCAGCAATACACAAACGGAAAACCCTTCACCTAAGCCCCTATTACACGGGGCGATGCAGAGGAGCAAACAATTGCCGACTTGTCAGGTCAGCGCTCACTTGCTCCTCGTTTCCCGCTCGCACTATTAGATGCAAACAGGAGCGGCGGTCTGCTGCCACCACTCCTGTTACACAGATACCAACAATTTAAACAACTTTTATGCTGTGAAGATCCAAATAAAATAAAAGTTTTAATACTTAATATATAATAAAATGTGCAAATCCAGTGAATTAAAATAAACTATAGGTGTGAGGGGAAAAAAATTATAGGCAGTCCGGATATGTATTTCATCAATGTGAGAAAGATACCCACTTAATGAAGTAATTACAATATATCAATACACCCGAGCCATGTAACTATAGAGTAGTCTGTAGTAGAAATAATTCCCTACCACTAGATGACAGGAGAGATCTATGTGCCGAATAAGACCAGACACCCACTTTACAGTAAATGTAAGGACATCACCGGCCAAACACAAGCTTCATGCCAATATTTAACTCTTAGTGGTTAAAGACTACAAGTATGGAACACTATGTAGTAAGTAGTAGCAATGTTAATTACGGTCAGATCGCACTGTGTCGATCGTCAGCAACAAACTGTGCGTTAAGCTAACTTACTGAAAAATATAGGGCTCAGGGTTTGACTACTGTGATGCGAGTAACTAGTTGTTAGGAAGCTGAGACCCACATGGTATGCTGACTGGTACTAGATACTGCGTATCAATATTACTCTTTGTATTCTCAGTTCAGCTCGTCCACTGGCTGCCTCCTATACGATTGCACTCATGGCAGTAGCAAAGGCATCGTTAGGCTATGTTCACACAACGTCAAAAATGGAAAAAAAATGTCCGATTTCGCTATTTAAAAAAACATCCGCTTTTGCAGCAATTTAACTGACTTCAATGCAATTGCATTGAAGTCAATGGGAAGACGGACGTCCTATGCACACAATGCATTGAAAAACGGACGTTTTTGACGCGGACGTCAAAATAATGAACATGAACATTTTCGGACGTCTTTGCAAATAGCGGACGTTTTTTATTAGTTGTTCACACACAGTTCTTTTGTCACTGTTCTTTCTCCGTTTTTACTATTAAATTCAATGGATTTTTCAATTAAGCCACAACCAAAGGCCAATTAGTAACCCCAAACTAAAATAATGTGCAAACACCCGTCATTGCACTAAGGGGATGCCAGGCTTCAAAAAAATTTTAGACTCAAAATAACGGACGTCATTTTGAACGGAGCTGAAAAAAACATTGTGTGAACATAGCCTTATCTTGCCCAGCAGAGCCGGCTATGCCAGGCTACCGCTCAGTAAGATAATCCGGGCTCCAATGAATGAATCGATGTGTTAGATCACCCTACATAAATACCTCAACTGATTAAAATAAACACAAATCCCACCACCACCTCGACGTTTCACCACAGACTGTGGGCTTTTTTTTTTCCTTGATAAAGCCACAGTCTGTGGTGAAACGTCGAGGTGGTGGTGGGATTTGTGTTTATTTTAATCAGTTGAGGTGTTTATGTAGGGTGATCCAACACATCGATTCATTCATTGGAGCCCGGATTATCTTACTGAGCGGTAGCCAGGCATAGCCGGCTCTGCTGGGCAAGACAACGCTGCCTTTGCTACTGCCATGAGTGCAATCGTATAGGAAGC
The DNA here is from genome assembly GCF_027789765.1 of Dendropsophus ebraccatus. NCBI lineage: Eukaryota > Metazoa > Chordata > Amphibia > Anura > Hylidae > Dendropsophus > Dendropsophus ebraccatus. The sequence goes on from NC_091456.1 coordinate 101,796,154, forward strand.
AGCTAGTGGACGAGCTAAACTGAGAATACAAAGAGTAATATTGATAGCAGTTCTAGTACCAGTCAGCATACCATGAAGGTCTCAGCTTCCTAACAACTAGTTACTTGCATCACAGTAGTCAAACCTTGAACCCTATATTTTCAGTAAGTTAGTTAGATTAACGCACCGTTTGTTGCTTACGATCAGAACGGTGCAATCTGACAGTAATTAACACTGCTACAACTTACTACATAGTGGTTAAAGACTACTACAAGTATGGAACGCTAAGAGTTAAAGCGTAACTGTCATTTCAGGGTCATTTTTTTTTAAAACATTAAATATCAACAGTTCAAACAATTTTAAGACTCTGTAATAGGTTTTATAAACCAAAAGAGTTTCCTTCTGGACTGAAAAAGCAATCTCCCAGCCTCCCCCCCTCACTTCAGAAGAAGCAGGATTTCTGTGTCCATTATGTGGCTATGGAGAGGGGAGGGGCTGTTAGGAGTGACTGAGCACGGAGCAGTCTTGCAAAGCACAACACCCTGCAATCTTCTCTAAGTTCATAGATAAGCACTGACCTTTCTGACCTCAGAATCCTGCGGTTTAGGTGCCCATACAGTCTACAAACAGCTGACCTTCATGTCACCTCTTCCTGCTCCCTCATCTCCCTCAGCCCCTCCCCCCTTCATAGGCTTACAATGGAGAGAGCAGAACCCGTCTTCACTAGCTTCTCTGTAATGAAGACGTGTTTGCCTGATAATGCACAGATAAGAAGTCAGGGGGGAGGCTGGGAGATTGCTTCTTGAGTACAGGAGGAGGCTTTTTTTGGCTAATGAAACCTATTACAGAGTTTCTTGAAATCGCGTATACTACTGATTTCTGCAATAAAAAAAAAAATATGACAGTTACGCTTTAAATATTGGCATGGAGCTCGTGTTTGGCCAGTGATTTCCTGGCATTTACTGTAAAGTGGGTGTCTGGTCTTATTCGGCACATAGATCTCTCCTGTCATCTAGTGGTAGGGAATTATTTCTACTACAGACTACTCTATAGTTACATGGCTCGGGTGTATTGATATATTGTAATTACTTCATTAAGTGGGTATCTTTCTCACATTGATGTAATACATATCCAGACTACCTATAATTTTTTTCCCCTCACACCTCTAGTTTATTTTAATTCACTGGATTTGCACATTTTATTATATATTAAGTATTAAAAGTTAAGTTTTATTTTATTTGGATCTTCACAGCATAAAAGTTGTTTAAATTGTTGGTATCTGTAAAACAGGAGTGGTGGCAGCAGACCGCCGCTCCTGTTTGCATATAATAGTGCGAGCGGGAAACGAGGAGCAAGTGAGCGCTGACCTGACAAGTCGGCAATTGTTTGCTCCTAAGCCCCTATTACACGGGGCGATGCAGAGGTGAACAGCATAAAAGTTGTTTAAATTGTTGGTATCTGTTTGTACTTCGCGTGATGATGCAGGGAAACCCCAGTTGTATGCTCCTGTTACACAGAGCATCTGCAGCAGATCGATGCTATCTCAGCTTTTATCTTTCAACATGTTGACAGGCAATGATCAACCGACATCGTTCATGTCGGCGAACCGTCGTTTTCATTACATGAGGCGATTATCGGTCGTAACAGCTGATAATAGTTTTGTGTAATAGGGCCTTTAGGCTATACTATGGAAATGTGAACCAAAAAACCTTTTGCAGAAAAACTCAAAGTACAAAAATGCACTCAGATGTAAAATAATATATATTACACCAAAAAAATCTTCATGCAGAAGAAACATCTGAATAAACTAACCAATTTTTAGAACATGATTATAGAACAACAATTTCATAAAATATTTTTTTCTGCCGAAGGGCGTACCGGAACGTGCATTGGGGTGTTCATGTGGGTAAGGGAGCTGCACGGCTCATATGCATGATGTTCCTATCTGTAGTTATTCATTTGATTCTTTTTTTCTGAGGTGATTATCAGCTGATATTTAAGCACTGTGTACTTTACTTTTCTATCCTTTCACCTTAAGAAATTTGACTTTGTAACAATTGTCTTATTCTATGTGCATGCTTTGCCTTCGCTATTTTTGTCTATTGCACAATGCATACAGCACTTTGTGATATATATGATTCGTTGGTCAAAGCATGCTCTCTATTCTCTTAAATAACTCATGCATGAGCTGTGTGGCTTCCCTTTCCTTTCGTTGTGTTGTCAGTCTTTTGTTGTCCTCCTCTCTGTATAAAAAATATTTTATGAAATTGTTGCTCTTTAAAATAATTGTTTCAATAAACTGTATTAATCATTTATGAAGATTTTTTGGTGTAATATACTATGGAAATGACTAAAGATTTTAGGATATTATGCACAAGAAAAAGCCTTGGAACTAATAGTGATCTTTTAAATTGTATTAGTAATTGGGTCTGTTACGTAAATCACTTTATATGTTGTTAAATATGTTGAGAACAGGATCATCCTCAAGGTCATGTACATTATGCACCACAAACCAGGTAAGAAAAAAAAAAAAAAAGCCACCCTTACCTGGTGTCCAAAAGGCCTTCATACACTGGCTGTTTTTCTGCCAAATCTAATGTAATTGGGCCAGCTAACAAACACACACACAAAAAAATGTATACCAGCTTGGCCAACAACTGATTAAAGGGAACCAATCACCCAGAAAATCAATGTAAAGACAAGGATATGTGCTGATAGATCACCCAGCACACTTCCCAAATATGCCCCTGTAACCTCTGTGCCCCCCTCAATTAGACAGTAATCTTACTTTGTTTAGGTCACGCGTCGCGGCCGCGCTGACGTGTTCGGGAACCCGCGGATGCGCAGTACGGCGGGAGACGACGCTGACGTACTGCGCATGCGCGGGTTCCCGAACACGTCTGCGCGGCCGCGACGCGGAACGCAAGCCGCCGGATGACGTCACTGGACCGCAAGCCTCCGAATCACGCCCCTCTGGGAGTGATTACAGCCCCGGACCAGGACTACATACGCCCCCGGACCAGGACTACATACGCCCCCGGACCAGGACTACATACGCCCCCGGACCAGGACTACATACGCCCCCGGACCAGGACTACATACGCCCACCAGGACTACTTAGCAAAAATTTACATACAGCGCGTGACCTGAACAAAGTAAGATTACTGTCTAATTGAGGGGGGCACAGAGGTTACAGGGGCATATTTGGGAAGTGTGCTGGGTGATCTATCAGCACATATCCTTGTCTTTACATTGATTTTCTGGGTGATTGGTTCCCTTTAAGGCTAAGGCTAACAATTAAGGGGTTACTGATGTAGCCCTGGCCACATAATTATAGAGTCATGTAATCTAAGAGGTAAGTGCTCATTTACAGCACAGCTTGGGACATCTAACATGGCCTGAAGGAGCAGCTCATCTTTGCACAGGTAAAAGGTAGTACAGGGCATGCAGCACTTCATGCTATACTGTAGAAAGACTACGAGACAGCCAATCAGTACATTTACTTCAGCACCACAGTTGTTTTACCAGTAAACAAACTCGAACCAGCCATGGAGCCATCAGTTTCAGCTATTTACACACATCGTGGATCTGGACTGTCTCTGGCATTGTATGTTGAGCATGTTTTTAACGTTACAGTGAACTAGAAAAGACCACTATATGTTGACAATATATCCTAGGCTTACTATCTTGAGACACCACTGTATATAACAATCTTCTTTGCTAAATTTACAGAAGGAATATGGCCCAAACTGTGAATTCCAAGAGCGCATTGAGGAAAATGGATACAATACCTACTCTTCTGTAAGATGGCGTCACAACGGACACTTAATGTACCTGGCACTAAAAGGAAATGGACTTACAAGGCTAGGCACCAGGACTCGTCACACACACCACTCTACACATTTCTTGCCCTTATCAATATGATTTGGTTGAAAGCAATAAAAAGTTTTTTTTTTACCAGTCAAGGGCTCTCTTGAGACTCACAATTGTACTAAATGAAGAAATGCACCAGGAGAGTGTTAGTTTTCAATGAGCATACACTTGGATTGCATTGGAAAATTCTGTCAGAATAATAATTTAAAGAAAAATGTTATAATATATATATATATATATATATATATATATATATATATATATATATATATATATTATATAATTTTGTACATATTGGACTCAATACTGTAAAATAAAAAAAAAATTCTAGAGTGTTGTGCATTTGCCTTTATCCTGAAAAGAACAAGAAAGACGCTTGAGAGAGAGAGAGGGAAATTATTGTAAAATCGCAATTCACAATGGAATAAAAATGACACTCTGAATGATGCAAGATGCACGCAAACACAAATGACTATGGCCCAGACTGTATAAATAACAAATATGACAGTGATCTTAGCCTATCTTCCTCTTTTTAACCATGTCCCACCCACTAAACAGGATGGCACACTTTGCAAGTATGAGCTGTACCAGGAAACAAAATACGGTTTGTAAACATTGTGCAGTCACTGCTCACACCAAGAGCAGCATCAATCATTTATGTTTAATTTAAAGATTAAAAACCTCAAAGCATTAAAAAATAAAATGATAAAAAGGAGTTACCACGCCTCTATTTTAAAAGAGGAAACCCAAACCCTTTGGGGGGAAGGGGGGGGGGGAAATAAAATAAAACAAAACAAAAAAAGTCACACCCACACAGTCTCTTCCATGCCAGATGTCATTTTAGGGGAAAAAAAAGGAGGGGGGATGAAAGTGATGATGAACAGTTTGGTTCCCAGCTGTTCCACTTGGGAAGGAGTAAGAGACACTTAGACTTTGCCCCATTAGTCTTAAAGTGTCCTGTTCAGGAACTCCTAGGCAGGGTTCCCTCTTCGGCTCTGAATGCAGTGTTAAGAAAGCAGCAGATGAGAGGGTGGCATAAGGAGCTGGTGCCCAGCAGCTGCTCCCCCCTCCCTATCTCAGGAGTTATTGGCAGAATTATTTTCATCAGTAGGGGAAGTGGAGGATGAGGATGAAGCAGAGGAAGCAGAGAAATTCATGTCTGTTAATCCTGGAGGATTGGTGGCTGTGTTCTGACCACTCAGGCTTTTCCTACATACAGGACAGGTATCATGCTGTGGAAGAAAAAAAAAAGACAGTTAAAGTATTGCAGTATCAAGAAACTGTATTTAAATAGAACTGTCAACACACGTTAGAATCACTTAGGGCCCTATTCCACCAACAGATCTGACGACAGATTATCTGCCAAAGATTTGAAGCCAAACCCAGGAACAGACTATAAACAGGGAACAGGTCATAAAGGAAAGACTGGATTTCTCCTCTTTTCAAATCCACTCCTGGGTTTGGCTTCAAATCTTTGGCAGATAATCTGTCGTCAGATCTGTTGGTGGAATAGGGCCTTTACTCTTATAAGGTTATTACTAATAGAACTGGCTTTAGCATGTTGTTGCATGATTCATCCAACAGGAAGTTGAAAATCAAAGAACTACATAATGTGTATTGACTACAGCTCTGCGGCTCCTCTCTCTCTGTAAACAATACATCCTCTAATGTCACGGGAGTTTGTCTGGATTTTCTCTCTGTGTTCTAGCCCCAGCCCGAAATGTTGTCACCAACTCTGACCAGGCCCAACAGCCAATCCCATTATATCCTTGTCTTATTCATAGAATTCACAGGAGGGGGTGCACAAACAATATATAAAACCTAACGTTTATTAAATACAAGTAAAAATTATACCCCACGTAAACGGACCAATATACAACACGAAACGCAAAAAAGTAAATCTGCAGTCACTGTTCTTAATGGTATATACCTAGAACCATAAACTGTTATCTTGGTGTACTGCTTCAGTTATGGTCATAGGTTAATGATAACACCAGGGTAGAAGGATACACTCGGGGCAGGGACCTTCTGACCCTATTATGCCCTAACCGAGTGGTCTGTATAAACTACCCCTACTCGCACAGGGGGAAGCGGGGCACTCCCCCTCAGAAGGGCGACCCCTACCCTGGTCTACCCCTTGGTGAATCAACACCCTGTTATGCCCTAAAAGCAGTAACGCTGGTCCCTTACCCTCCGACGCATTTCTTCCAGATAGCCGGATTTCTCAAGGAGGCAAGGTACAATACAGGGAATAGTTATAGCTGGGGCTTGACTGTTAGAATAAGAAAGAAAGACAAAGTATAAACACACTCTATTCGTCATGAACAAACTGGCGACACCATGTCTAAAACGGGGTACACTCACCGGCTGCTGCAGTGGCAAGCAAAGGCCGTGATTCAGCGTGCACACTGGCACGGAGTGTGTGTGTGTCTTGGAGCAGTGGCTACAGACGTCTGCAGTCCTGGCCCGGGGGATGATATCCTCCATTGCCGCACGCTTCCGCCCACCCGCGACGTCAATTCCGGTCATGTGACATGTCGCGTCGGTCAGCTGAGCGCAGCGGCGTTGCCCTAGTTACGCTGTAAACAATGTGGCAGCGTTCCTGGGTCCATGCAAACAACTCAGATGAGGAGGATTTGTATAGTGGTTTAGATACTGTATCAGTGCTCTATAGCTATTAATCACAGATTAATCACATATCTGTGATTAATAGCGATAGAGCACTGATACAGTATCTAAACCACTATACAAATCCTCCTCATCTGAGTTGTTTGCATGGACCCAGGAACGCTGCCACATTGTTTACAGCGTAACTAGGGCAACGCCGCTGCGCTCAGCTGACCAACGTGACATGTCACATGACTGGAAGTGACGTCGCGGGTGGGCGGAAGCGCGCGGCAATGGAGGATATCATCCCCCGGGCCAGGACTGCAGACGTCTGTAGCCACTGCTCCAAGACACACACTCAGCGTGCACACTGGCACGGAGTGTATCACGGCCTTTGCTTGCCACTGCAGCAGCCGGTGAGTGTACCCCGTTTTAGACATGGTGTCGCCAGTTTGTTCATGACGAATAGAGTGTGTTTATACTTTGTCTTTCTATCTTATTCTAACAGTCAAGCCCCAGCTATAACTATTCCCTGTATTGTACCTTGCCTCCTTGAGAAATCTGGCTATCTGGAAGAAACGCGTCGGAGGGTAAGGGACCAGCGTTACTGCTTTTAGGGCATAACAGGGTGTTGATTCACCAAGGGGTAGACCAGGGTAGGGGTCACCCTTCTGAGGGCGAGTGCCCCGCTCCCCTCTGTGCGAGTAGGGGTAGTTTATACAGACCACTCTGTTAGGGCATAATAGGGTCAGAAGGTCCCTGCCCCGAGTGTATCCTTCTACCCTGGTGTTATCATTAACCTATGACCATAACTGAAGCAGTACACCAAGATAACAGTTTATGGTTCTAGGTATATACCAGTAAGAACAGTGACTGCAGATTTACTTTTTTGTGTTTCGTGTTGTATATTGGTCCGTTTACGTGGGGTATAATTTTTACTTGTATTTAATAAGCGTTAGGTTTTATATATTGTTTGTGCACCCCCTCCTGTGAATTCTATGATATAATTGATGGGGTGCAGCTTAACACACTCCCCGAGTGGAGATGTGTACTGTGTTTGTCTTATTCATAGATACATATATATTTTGACACATATGTATTCTTATTGTGACATTTACATGTGTCACATGTTTCTAATGCTGTCCGCATCCATAGTAGTCTGCAATGCACAAACCTATCCACAGATGAATAGGGATCTGAGCCGTAATTGCAGGTCTATACCTGTCAGCAATTGCAGATAGATTTTACAAACATGTGAATACAGCCTTGGGGGGGGGGGGGGGATAATGGATTTTTGGTGTTTTCAAAACTGGGTCAGACAGGTAAGCAATGCTAAATGCTTCTGCATCATATTTGTAGCACAAAAGTTATATAGTTAAATAATGTTTAAGCTACTGTGTGCCATTTCAGTTTCAGAAAACGTCCCTCCTTTAAATCCACTTCGCCTCCTGGTCTCCCCCACTCTCCCCTCTGCAGGAGGCGAAAACCATGTGACCTTTGTCCCATGCTGCGGGCCTGGCTTAGTTAAGGGTGGTATTACATGGGCCGATGGAGGCGCGATAATACCTGTAAATGAGCACCGATCTGCTAGATCGGCGCTCGTTTACTGGGCCTATTACACAGCCCGATAATCGTTTAACAAGGGCTGCAAAGCTTCTTACACGAGTGATGGATGTAAGCCAGGCCCTTTTTTCATTTGTCAGCAAGTCACATGACTCGCTGTTCTTGATCAACACTCGGTTCCCCACTACAGCTCAAGTCAATCACGGGGCAGCATTCATCACAGGGGGTGGAGAAGGGGTGGAGAGGTGGCAGGGAGGAGACAGAGATGATGAGGATCAGGCAGGGTCAAGGCTGGATGAGAAAATATGTCAAGAGCATGTAGACTACAAGGAGATGTAGTCTTAAAGTGACACTGTCACCCCCTTTGTGCATTCTGACATCTCTACACAGGTGTAAAGGGTAAATTTAACGGTTTTCATACCTTATTTTACATCATACGTCATGGTGCTTGTTCAAGTAAAAAGTCATCTTTTATCAACTGCAGATTATGTTAAGCAGGCGGGGCCTCGCGGCATTAGCGCCACTTAGTCCCGCTCCCTCACCAGCCATTGGAACAGGCTGGCCTAAAGGTCTAGGCCCCACCCCCTCTGGGGCCAACGGTGGAGTTGTGGGCGGGGCTAAGTGGCGCTAATGCTGCGAGGCCCCGCCCATTTAACACCATCTGCAGTTCATAAAAGATCACTTTTTACTTGAACAAGAACCATGACGTATGATATAAAATAAGGTATGAAAACCGCTAAATTTACCCTTTACACTTGTGTAGAAATGTCAGAATGCACAAAAGGGGGTGACAGTGTCACTTTAAAGGGAACCTGTCATACTGGCTCCAGTCATTTTCTATGGACGTCGAACTCATCTCTATTGTTTTGCATATAGTGCGCGCACAGCTTCAGGCGACGATTTCTCTGCCCCAGGACCGGGTCCAGGAGCGGGATTTCCTGGAAGGATAAAGTACACAGGCCCCACCGGGGGGTTGGGTGGGCTCTGCCCCGGCAGCCAGTATGACAGGTCCTCTGTAAAGCAGTGCGCTGTCAGAGGAGCCAGAGACAATATGGAGAAGCCAGCAAAATGCAGCAGAAGAACTGGAAAATTAGATGAATAAAGTGTCAGGAGAAACATAAGTAAGAACCTTGGACTTAAAGATTTTTTTTTTTTTGTAAACTAAGCCCATCCGGCGTACCTCTTTAAAACTGTCAAATGGATAAGCTGGCCATTAGGAACCAGTGACAATACAGATTAAAAATAGGATATCTGATTGGTTGTTTGGTAAATAAAGGTCATTATCTATAATAAAACAATATCACTGAGGCTATGGTCACACATCGCGTTTAGCTAGCATTAATTAGCTATTACTGCCACAATGCCATCAAAATTGTAGCAAAAACAGCGATTGTGCAACTAGTGGCAAAATGCTTTGCATTAGCAAAATTGCTTTATTTTTAGGTTTGGCCCCTTTTTCCCTCCATACAGTTAATAGCTCACTGTTTAGGTTTCTGAACACCACTCTTAGATATGAGAGCAGTAGCTGGGACCTCTGGGAGCAGCAATTATAGATTTACTAAAATTATATGCCAGGGGTTTGGCCACGGTAAAGGTCTAAAGGTATAATATTTTGCCTAAAAAAATAATATATGGAATAAAGTCTAAAAAGTAAAAAAAAAAAAACCACAAGGGATCGAAGGGTGCAAAATTTAGACTGGTGCAAACTGCCCATAGCAATCAATTACAGCTCAGCTTTGAGCTCTGTAAAATGAAAGAAGAGCTGTGATTGGTTGCTGTGGGCAGTTTACACCAGTCTATATTTTATACCATTTGATAAGTGTGGGCCAAGGATTGCAGTAAGTCTTTTATTTTGGCACAGAAGCAGCTAAATTGTCCCTGATAAAAAAGACAAAAGAATGGCCGCCAAACAATCAATTGATTGTAAAGGCAGTCCTACCAGCATAATTGATTTAGGAGCACATTTACGACACAGCTTGGGCTATCTAATATAGACTTAGTGCCAATGATGGGATTTCATCCTCTAATATCAGGAAATAATATTCCTACACATAACCAAGCTAATTTATGGATATTTGTCCAATTGATATATTGCAATACAGTGGTAAAAGCCCCTAACAATCACCAAGACGCAGCCAGTACATTTACACCGCTATGTCACTGTTGTGGGCAGTCAGTGGACGTTAATAGGAGGTAAATGCCTTTCATACTGACCTGCTCTAACCAGGGGATGATGCAGTTATTATGAAATAGGTGATTGCAAGGAAGCTGTCTCACATTTTCACCCACAGTATAATCCTCCTTACATACTGGACATTCCAACCCAGAACCTGGAAATTACAGAAACATAATTAACACAACTTCAAAGAAAAGAGCAGCATTTCAAAATTTTTACTTAAAAGGGGTTGTCCACTCCATATGAAAAGAAATGCATTTAAATTAACTAATGAATTTAATGTAACTAATGCTTCCTTGATTCAAGATGCATCTGTTACTATTACTCCCCTGTTCTTTCACGTCAGCTCAGACAGCCATTCTGTCCATTAGATTGGTGTACAGTCAGGGGCATGTGACAGAGCCCTAATATACGGAGCAATAATCTGCTAAATCAGGCTGATTCAGCAGATTATTGTTCTGTGTAATAAAGAAAGCGATCAGCCGATAATCATTGTCATCAGCTGATCGAGTCTTTTGGTCCTGACCTAAAATCACTGTCCGCCGACCACGCATCACTACGTCTAATAGTAATGTGCAGCAGACGGCTGTGTAAACAAAGTAAAGTATATCAATACACAGAGTATGCTAGTATACACAAAGAATATAGGAGGACTGAAACAATACACACAAACATTTAAGCCACAAGGTCAGGTTGAAGGTGTAACGATTGTAAATCAGTAGCAATTATGGGGTTTGGAGTCACCAAAGTTAAGTGCAGGGCTATAGGTTGCTAGAAATATAGGCAATTCCTGAGATGTCGTTTCGGAGGGAGCTTTTGGGTGGTAGGTGGTGTGGCAAAACAGCACACAACGATAAGTGCGCCAACAATATGCTATAAGAGGGCGCAGTAAGCAGGTAGAGGTGCATCTAGCTGAGGTTTACACAGATAAAAAAACAAAGCTGAAAATGGTTGGATCAGCAGAAAAACCTTGGAGCTGGTAGTAATAAGATATGGTCTTCAAATTTAGCAAGGCATGACGTGGAAACAGCAGAAACACAGAAGAAGAGTTGTTCCATTTGTAGGAGATTCCTTTGGCTCTTAAAGTGGCAGTCATCGGAGCAAGAGATCTACGGAAACCAAGTGGGGTAGCGGATAAGTCAGGAAATGCCGAGATTGTTGCATATTTAGCAGAAGATGCTTTCCTCTTTCTGGTGGCTACGAGAAGAGCTGATTTAATATGCAGATGCCTCACTCTCTCGAAGGCATCTCTCGGAGTGTCCTTTGGCAGATGGGTAGGGCGAGGCAGGCGACGCGCCCAGTCAATAGCAAGTTCCTCTTTGCTGCAGGATGGCAAAAAGTCTTGAATAAAGCCTTGAGCAAAATTAGGAATGTCAGAAATGGGGATGTTCTCAGGAACGCCCCTGAGTTTTAAATTGTGACCGCGGGACTTATCGTCTACGGTTGCCTGGGTTTCTCTTAGTTTGGTTACTTCGTCCATCACACACCAATGCGATTCAATCAAGTTGTTGAAGTTTTTTTTTACAATGTCAGAGACCTTCTACTCTGCGTCACGCATTCTCCCTTTTACATCATGTATAGAATTCTTAATGTCAGCAAGAGCATGATCCAGTTGAGTCTCTAAATGCAAGTAGCATCTTCCTGAGAGCAGAGGTGGTGAGCTAGTCTTCAGGGATGCATAGATCGTCAAAGGGGTCCCTGCTATTGCGTGGGAGAGGCAGGAGACTCGTGAGGATGTGTCTGCTGAGTATATTCGTAGCAATCTATTCCCTTTGGGGGTGGAGGTGAGCAGGACTGCACATTCATTTTATAGGCGAGAGAAGGAGCCGGAGCGGGAGTAGGAGAAGGGGAGAGACGCCGCTGCAGCTGCATATTAGAGCCCGCTGAGAATTCTCTTCCCTTCCCGGTATTACTCTTGTTTGAGTGAAGAGACTTATGGGCTATTTCTGACTGCCGAGAGGAGCCGCTCTGCTTCTCTGATACATGATGATGAGGCTGAACTTTTTGCCTTTTTTTTGCAAAATAGCTCAAGCGTAGTCAGATTAGATGGAGAGCATGTGAACAGTGATTTTGAAGTCTTGCAACAGATTCTCAATGGGATTTAGATCTGGACTTTGGAACATTCTAACACATAATTATGCTTTTATAAAGCCATTCCATTGTAGCTCTGGCTGCATGTTTAGGGCTATTGTCCTGCTGTAAGGTGAACCTCAACCCTCAGTCTCCATTCTTTTGCAGCCTCTTAACAGGTTTTTCTCATGCCCTGTATTTAGCTTCATCAATAATTCCATCAACTCTGACTAACTTTCCAGTTCCTGATGAAGAAAAGCATTTCCACAGCATGATGCTGTCACCACCATGTTTATCAGTGGAGATTGTGTGTTGGCCGGTGTCCCTTTTTCACCACAAATAAGGGGGGATTTATCATTGCTGTATGTCAGTCTTCCAAGCTAGCGTACATTTTAGTTAAAATATAGGCTAGCTCTCTAGTGTATATTGTAATAAATCCAGCTGTATTTCAGTCATATCTAGAGATGAGCGAACATCGAGCAAGCTCGAGTTGATCCGAACCCGAACTTTCGGCATTTGATTAGCGGTGGCTGGATAAAGCCATAAGGCTATGTGGAAAACATGGATATAGTCATTGGCTGTATCCATGTTTTCCAGACAACATTAGAGCTTTATCCAAGTTCAGCAGCCATCGCTTATCAAATGCCGATCGTTCAGGTTCGGATCGACTCGAACCCGGTTCGCTCATCTCTAGTCATATCCCTTCCCTAACAAGCTCCACCCACTTTTTCAGACTTTGCAAAACTTGTAACTTTTCCAAGACAATCTGAAGACTTAGTGGGATGATAAATTCCCCACAAGCCCGCCAAAGCCCGCATAAAATTTTACCTCACACAATTTTTTTCTTAATTTGCAGTAAAATCTATGGTAAAAATGTAGGATGTTGTCACAAAGAACATTTAGTCCTACAACTAACAAGCCCTTGTCTGGCTCTGTGGCTGGAAATAAAAAAAAGTTATGATTCCTAGAAGGAAAAAAATGAAAACGCAAGAGCCCCTTAAAAGGGGTACTCAAGAGATTTTTTTAAAAGAAAGTTTTGCAGATCTGTAAATGACTTCCATTTTATAACAAATGTAAGCCTTCAAATGCTTTTTAGCTGCTGTTGTATGCCCTCCAGGAAGAAGAGTTTTCTTTCCAGTACAATTCTTTACTGGCACCTCTGTCCATGTTTTTTTTTTTGTTTTAACACAATTTACAAATCTATATCATTTGAGCCTTTAAAGGGTAAAAAGTAATTTTACACTCACCCACATGTTCATCTGTTACTTGGACTGTAGGAAGGGCTTGGATCTTCTCGTTGTCTGCAGGTGGTGGTCCAGTGTTTTCAAACTGGTTAAGTAACTGTTTTGAGACATTAAAAGGATCAATATTTAAACAGGACCTATTTGGAGGGAGTAAGGGGAATACAACAGTAAAAACAAAAGCAACCAAACCCAGCACAGATTTTATTTCTGCGAGCTCTGTTAAAATGAAACCTCAGCTGGGATTGGTTATGGCTATGGGCAAAACCGGACTGCTTTCGTTGTTATCCCCCCTAGTAGATGAAATTCGACTTTTTATAAGTACATATCATTAGCAACTTTAATTATGTCCCTCAGGATTAAAGGGAAAATTGTTTTACTTTCATTCTCGTAGAGAAATCAAAGTCTGATGACAATTTTCTACTTCGGAAGGTACAAGCTGTGAAGGGGGAACTGACTGTATACAGCATCTCTACGGCAGAGTGCAGCCTTGTGCTCAGATATGGCCACAATCTGTGGGAAACAAATCAAACTACCCACTTCCCATTTTTGGTCTATAGACTAAAATAAGAATATTAATTCACCTATTTTAAATGTACTTATTTTTTTAACACACAATTACAAATACCAAATTGCAAGCCTGGTGAATTTGCTGCAAGCTGTAACAGGCTATACCTCTCTCTTCCAGTATGCTTCTAGTCAGTGCCTCTTACTACTCTACTACCTTTTATTCTTTTACATAGTTCTCTCCCCCCCCCCCCCCCCCAAAAAAAAAAAAATGAAAAAAAATAAAAAATAAATCTATCAATCTGTTAAAAACACCTTCTGTATTTCATTTTCTTTTAACAGATTACCTGGCAACCCCTAGCTAGACTCCTTCTACTGCCTATCTTGTACAGCACTTTTTTTTGTGCATCCACAAATATGACATTTTTTTTTCTTTTTTTGCAGAAAGCTTGTGGATTCCATGATGTTGTGGACTGCAATAAAAAATAAAGAAATAATGTGTTTATGAGGCCTTAAAGGTTATTTTTGTTGCTGTTGCCATAATAGACTGATTAGCTAACCACTAATTGCTCATCACTCTATACCGCAGACTGCTTACACCTGGCACCCATGCTGATCAGCTGTTCTGTGCCAGCACTACATAGAAGCAGTTTGTCTCTGTTCACATTGTGTAGTGGTGGCAACCTGTAACTGAAGCTCAGCACATGTTCAAGTGAACGGCAACTGAGCTGTAGTAACCAGGTCGGCCCACTACACAAACTGAGACAAAACTGCTTCCAGCCCTGTTTACTGTGTAGTGTGGGCGCCGAGCAGATTATGGGTGCCAGGGTTTGGCACCCAGCCATTCCTTGATTGATGGGCGACCTTGTGGATGGCTCATTAGTTCATTTTGGCTAAAAACTCTTTTAAAAAGGTGCCCCCACGTCTCCAATAACTGTCCGCCAAGTGCTTGTTTGGCCAACCGTTCTCTTATGTTCTCCCAATTCTGGTGCCAATTTATCACTCTGAAGACAAAAAAGGGTCTAGCAGTGAAAATCCATCAAGCCAAAAACCTTATATTCCCTCCTAATAGTCTGTAAGGTCTTGTGACCAGGGCCCTCTCCCCTCATGCTTTGCTTGATAATTACGTGTGTATCTTTGTAATGTCGGCTTTTTGTCTATATATATATATATGTACCCCAAAATTGTAAAGTGCTGTGGAATCTGTTGGCACTAAAAATACAAATTTTTTCTTTAATTATTATTCTATCCACAGACATGATCTGCCAGCGGAGGGTTGGGAGGCCCCCATACATCACAATAATGTCAGCCAACAAACCACTAATTGCAGGTTCAGCTGGCTTCCAGTCAGTCACAGCTACGATTTCAGTTTATTAGCAAGGCTTGGCTGTCAAGATCATGCAAACTCCAGACTCTCTTACTTAAAGTGACTCTGTACCCACAATCTGACCCCCAAACCACTTGTACCTTCGGATAGCTGCTTTTAATCCAAGATCTATCCTGGGGTCCGTTTGGCAGGTGATGCAGTTATTGTCCTAAAAAAACTACTTTTAAACGGTTGTGGCCTAGATTGTGCATGCATTAGGCTGGCACAACCTCTCTGTCCCTCCTTCCCACCCTCCTCATGATTAGGAATGCTCCAGGCAGATTGTCTCCTATTCCTCACCTGTGTCAGCCCGGCATATGGGCTAGATCGTTAAGGCACCTGTGTAATGTTCAGCATGGAGAAAATGTTCCAGTGGCTTTCCTAATGATGAATAGGGTGGGGAGGAGGGACGGTGCAAAGTTAGGGCACAGATATTCAAAGCCATGCCCGTTGGGCACAGGGCTGACGATTTAAAAGTTGTTTTTTTAGGACCATAACTGCATCACTTGCCAAACGGAACCCCAGGACAGATCTTGGATTAAAAGCAGCTATCCGAAGGTACAAGTGATTTGGGGTGGGGGTGGGGGGGTGTTAGATTGTGGGTAGAGTCGCTTTAAAGCGGCACTATCAGCAGGTTCAGCCCAAGTAACCTGCCAATATGCCGCAGGAGATCTTTACCAGATGACAACACAGCTCGCCATGAATCCTCTCTTTTCCCCCGCAGTCTGTAGATAGCCCCTAAGTTAATAAGGGGCTTAGGAGCACTTGGGGCTTCACCCTAAGCCCAGAGCACCAGCTAGGCCGGCCCAGTCCACCCCCTCCAGTGCTGCTCACTATGCCTATATGAATATGCATAGTGGGCGGCCCAGAGCCCCCTCAGCCTGCCCAGCTCGTCCACTCCTGTGCTGCCCAGTCCGTGTCTTCCCGTGCCGCATAGTGAGCGGCATGGGGTGGGGGGTTGCTCCGGGCCACCCACTATGCATATTCATATATGCATAGTGAGCAGCACAGGAGGGGGTGAACCTTAGTTGGTGATCCAGGCTTAGGGTGACACCTCAAATGCTCCTAAGCCCCTCATTACTATAGGGGCAATCTACAGACTGTGGGGGGAAAAAAAAAAAAAAAAAAAAAAAAGGATTCATCAGGTAAAGATCTTCTGCAGCAAATCAGTAGGTTCATTGGGCTGAACCTGCTGATAGTGCCCATTTAAAGGGCCAGCACTTTGAGAGAATTTTCATATTTTACTCTATCCATTCATGTAGTTTCCAAGGGGAGGATAGATCCTCTTTATCCCCTTCCTGCAGATTTTAACCTCCCCCTCCATTCCTGTGCCATCGGTGGTGGGTCCTGGCTGTCAATCATAGCCTGCCACCCACCATAACTATCCGGACTGGGACTGCATTCTAATCCTGATAGTTAACCCTATAGATGCTGTAGTCAATGAGAATGCAGCCTCTATTGGGATAATGTAATGCAAATAATAAATGCAGGGGGAAAAAAAAAGGACACATTTGGTATCGCTGTGTACATAATGATGCTGGCAATAAAATTATCACATAATTAAAGCCACAAATTGACAGCAGAAAATTCAATGATGGCAAAATTAGCATTTTTCTATTTCTTCATTATATGTGGCCATTTTTCACAAGAAAACAGTACGGATATCAGCCAAATTACCACTAACCTAAAGTACAATATGTCACAAAAACTGCTTGGATAAATTAAAGCATCACTGAACTATAGCCACATAATGCGGCAAGGTCAAATTTGAAAAATCGGCTCTGGTCCTTAAGGCCAAAACTAGCACGGTTAAAGGGTAAATAAAGATCAATAAAAGTTCACATTCAGTTAACAAGGTTTTTAAGAATCTAACAAATTTGCAGTCACTGACCAGAAAGTTAGTACCTGAGTGATTATCGTGTCCAGGCCATTAGCTCCCCAAGCATAATCCATTGGATTGGAATGAAGAACTCCCCTTAAAGAGAAGAAAAAAAAAAGCTGCTAAGACTACTAGAATTTCACATCATAATATATGCTACTAACCTTTCATAAGATTTCATTGTTTCTTGCTAATGTGTATAAGTGGAATTGTTGAACAAAAAGGAAAATACTCACCATGGTCCCAGTCCTAAATTTGGCATTGCGGTAGGGGCGATGATCCCATTTACCAGTTGTTGAATGATCCTACCAAAGAGAATTATATTTAGCCAGAAATTTAAAGCCCCAACTATTTCTTGCACAAAAGTTATATGAAAATCTAATGACAGAGCTATTCTAATTCTTTAGAAGCATGCACACTTCAAAGCTAAAAGTGAACTAGAAATTGCACATTGTGCTTTCTCACAGCACATACTATTTACTTGCTTAGCTGTGACTGTAGTATTCCAAAATGTACAATATCTAGCAGTACTGAAAACTAGCCACCATAAATGCTGTTTAATCTACAGAAGGGCAGATTTATATAAAAGTTATGTAAAAAAAAAAAAAAAAAAAAGATTCAGTATAACTTATTGGTTATAGTCCAGTAGGTAGTCCCACTCTGACAGCTTCCCTGTATGAATAGTCAGAGACACAGCTGTCAATCACTGATCAGTCCAGCCCACTGAACTCAAGCACCAAGCATAGATTTAAATAAAAAACAAAATAAAAAACAGTTATACTAAATATTTTTTTACCATTAAACAATATATCAAATCAGCACTACCTCGTCCTACTCTACAATAATGATGCTGGCAGACCAGATTTCTTTTCAACATGACAAATTCCATTTAAAAATGTTAGGGTATGTTGTTAGGGTAGGCCTGCCTCAGTCTGTCAATGGGCTGCCATTTGCGTCTCCGCTCAAAGAATTGACACGTCAATTCTTTGAGCCGAGAGCAGAGGCACGCAGAATCCCATTGTGTGAACATACCCTTAGGCACCGACGCCCTACACTGGAGTGTTTCCCTGCGTGATGTATTAATATCATGCCAAGAGCAGGGAAACTGAATGATCGCACTGCTGTATCACTGTTTACAGCGGCGCCAACATAAAGTTTCACCACCCCCTGCATGATATTAATACATCATGCCGTGCAGGGAAACAGTACAAGGATTCCCTGTCCGTGCTTCACGGAGCGAACACAGGACGTGTGAATGCAGCCTTAGGGTGGGTTCACATTGAGAAATTCTTGCGGATAAAGGCGCACGTCTGTGAGCCGTACAGCTTTATCCGCGAGAATTACCTAGTGTGAACCTACCCTTAGTCTTCTGCTCCACAGAAATTTCTGTCTTTAAGTAAAGCTCTGTTTAGGTCTGTGTGTGCCCTGCATGATGCACAATTATGAAATAACATGCATTTAAGGCCTTTTTCACAATATGGAGCCCTGCATTCTATCAGGTTAAATTCGAGGGCTTGCGCACCTCCCCGCTCAAAGTACTGACATCACGCATGGACTCTTGTCACCGATCCATAGTGTGAATGGGGCCTCATGGCAGAATTAAACATATCTGTCAGTTGCACATAAAATTCCAGCAGACATTGTTAGATTAAAGGGGTAGTCTGACAACTGGTAAAGAAAAAAAATTATATCAGTTCAGAAGCAGATAGCATTGTTCATTTGTCTGCTTCAGAACTACCATTGGTATTTCATGGTTGTACTTCCTGGTTAAGCAGTTGCTCAGCACTACAAGTCCCAAAAGGCTTTGCTTCCCACTCCTGACAGTTTGCCCCCCGCCTCTATCGCAGAACATTTGAACAGGCTTTTGCACAGCGAGGTTGCTGCTCCTATTCCCCATCTGCTCTGCATCATTCAGCAAGAGGTAAAATGTTTGTAAAAACACCTCACTTTTTCTAAATATATCAATAAAGACATGTATGTATGTATGTATGTATGTATGTATGTGTGTGTATGTGACAGGTGACACCACTCAGGAGGTGGAGCTCAGTGACAAGCAGTCTGTGGTGAAAGCGGGGAGAGTTGGAGAGCTGTGGACAACACACATATTGTACTTCTATTTCCTGCCAGGGGTAAAGCAAGCAAAGGCAAGAACAATTAGTGATAACACTATGTTAGGAAGTTATATATTTCTTAAAGGTTACAGTTTTTAATCCATAACGTATAAAAATGCTTTTAATCCCCAGCATCAAAAAGGCTTTTCCAAGCCCCTGAACTGCTGCAAGCTGTTACGCCTCCTCTCTCCCCCTAATGACAATTAGAGATGAGTGAATTTACAGTAATAATGGAGAAGAGCTTCATTATCTCTAAAATCCCCTCCAGTTTCTCTCCAGGTGATGGGAAAAGATGGATCCAATCTTGGGAAACTGAATTTTTTTTCCCCAAACCCAGAGTGTGTGAGTGTGTGTGTGTGTGTGTGTGTGTGTGTGTGTGTGTGTGTGTGTGTGTGTGTGTGTGTGTGTTGTGTGTGTGTGTTGTGTGTGTGTGTTGTGTGTGTGTGTTGTGTGTGGGGTGGGGGTTGAGCCTCACAGAGCAGAATAGAGCAGAACAGCTGAAAGGAGGTTTGGGCTTTACAAAAAGTTTGAGCGGAATCTGGCATACCATAGAATGAAGCCTATAGGACCAGCGGAGATGGGGCGGTGGCGAGCTGCGGAATCTGCGGTGGGTGATCTGCCAGCATTCCGTAGTGTGGGCATACCCTTACTCTTGTTTACCTATCCTGCATGTGTTTAGTAAACTGTCAAGTACAGTGTTTTCTGTTACAATTGCGGGAAAAAAAATATTTTTGTGATCTTTTGTGATCCATGAAAACAAAGACCTCTTGAATTAAATTGGGTAGTATTTCACCAAATTCTTTTTCAGTCTGTGTAATAAAACTGTCTACAAGGTGGAGTCAACAGTCTAAAGAATACACTTCTTTGTGTAAAGTTTTTATAGACATAAAAGAAATGTTAACAAGTTCACACGGTGTAAAATACATGCTGAGAAACCTTACACTGAAATGTGCATACAGAATTCTGAAATAGATGGGGCATGAATTAAATTTAAAAGTTAATTCACCATTAACATGTTCACCAAAAGCTGCCAGACACCACTTAAGTTATCTCATTTACATGGAAGAATACAAGACATGAAAAATCTTAATAGTTTTCCATTTATAGGCTTCTGGGAGAGGGTCTGGCAGCGCTTATCTAAAACACTTTTTAAAACGATACGCTGCTATGCAAAATGCTACCCCATCCCCATACCTAACTCTGCTCAGCTCCTCCTCACCCTTCTAGTGTAGGCACGCCCTCATGCCTCCCTGCAGATCGCCTTGTGCTTAGCCTGGCACGAGGTTGCCTTGCACTGTATCTATGCCGTGACTGTTGCTCTCTCCTGCTTTCCCCTTCACGGTTCTCTTCGCCTGGTCCACTTGTGCCAAAGATGGGGAACTCCAGGCCCTCATTGAAAATTCCAAAAGTGACTTGCCCATAGCCAGGGGGCAAGGAGAACTGCGTTGCTTCTAGGCCCTTTTGGAATAACAAAAATAAAGTTTGGGAGAAAACGTTAATAAAGGCATAAGAAGAGCGTGAAAGGTTAAGATGATAACAAGCTTACTAAAGTTTCTTACCTCAAACGGATGTCTGTTTTGATCTGTACCAGAAGTGTTGCTACTATTTTCTGTGCTCCTATAAAATAGATGAAGCAGTTAAACAAAAACTTAACTTAGGGTACATGCACACTGCGGAATGGCAACGGATAACCAGTCGTGTATTCTGCAGCTTGCACCCGCCGACGGACTGAGGCAGGCGCACGTTTCCGCACGCGTTCTATGCACAGGCAGATTCCATCATCCATCCAAAGAATGAACATGTTCATTCTTAGGACGGAGGGCGGAATCCGCCCGTGCATAGAATGCAGTCTATGACACAGGCAGAGACGAGCGTGCGCACCTCAGTCCGCCGGCCAGTGCAAGCTGCGGAATGCACGACGGGTTATCCGTCGCCATTCCGCAGTGTGCACGTACCCTTAGGTAGCAAAAGCCTAATACAAGAGTAAAGCAATGACAGCTGGCACCATATCATCAGCATTAAAGGGTTATCCAGTTAGGTAAAATATATGATGAATCATCCCTCCTCCTGGAGACTAACAATTCACTCCACACATTACCTTTTCCTTCCCTCAGTTCAGAGCTGCTACTTTCTGCTGAAGGGCCAGTTCATACTGAGTAAATTCCATGGCGGAATCCCCCCCCCCCTGCCTCAGTGTCAAACAGCATCTGTATGGGAGGGCTCGCGCGCCTCCGCTCGAAGAATTGACATGTGACTTCTTTGAGCGGAGGTGCACAAGCCCTCCCATAGAGACGCCATTTGACACTGAGGCAGGTGGGATTTCGCCAAATTTTAATCTGTAAACTGTGTCTGAGCTTTTCAGTCCCCCCCACCTCCTCTGAGACGGCTCATGTAAACATCCGACTGTTTATACACTGAGAAGCCTGGAGGGTAACCTGAGGTCAAGCTACTTATGACCTTACTGTGATTAACCCTTCATGCTGTAAAGAGAGGAGAAACAGTTGGCCAGGGAGTTGTTTACATAAGTCATCTTGGAAGGGAGGGCGAAAGAGGGGGTTGAAAGCATAGATGGACTAAACAGCTCAGATACAGTTTTCTGCGTCTTTAGCAGAAAGCAGCAGCTCAAAGCTAAAGGAAAAAAAGGTATAACATGTTTGGAATGAATTGTTAGCCTCCCAGGGGGGGGGGGGGGGGGGGGAATGATTCAACATATTTTACCTAACCGAAAAAACGAATGTCAAGAGTTATTGCTATGGGTAGGTCTCACTACTGACAGACGCTCTGGTCAAAAGATATAGCCAGAGAAAAATTGCGGCAGCGCAATGCAAGCTCTAGTCAGCTGCGCAGCCTGTCAAAATTGATAATAGAAGTCTATGGGAAATTTTGACGTTCAGAGCTACTGGCCTGGGAGAGAGTCATGCTGCCGCAATCTTTCCTTGGCCGTATCTTCTAAACAGAGCAGAGATCAGCAGTGGGACCCGCTCTGATCGATAATTTTTGACATGTCAAAAGTTATTTATAGTGACAGTGCCCATTTAACTATACATAACACTTCAAAATGACAAAAAAAAAAAAAAAAAAAAAAAATCTCAAAATGACAGACGGCCTAAAATACAACCACAAAAAACCTTGTGTAAACACAGCTTGATAAATTTCCCAATTTCTAAAGACACAGAAAAGGACTGCTAAATCTCCAAAGGCAAGTTGTGATTTAGCAAAACAAACTCAAAGAAGCAAAAGTGGAAGGGGAGTTTTTAGTAACTAAGCATACCATTTTCCTATGGCTCTCAGGTAATGAACAGCAGCTACACAGTCGAGTCATATTATTAGGACTACCACAATGAACAGCAGATAGATGGGTTGAGAGCGAATCAATAAGGTCTTCATAGGTTGTCACAGGTATCTGGAGTCATGCTGACTGCAGTGCATCTTACAGCTGCTGGAGATCCACCAGTGAACACTGCTAGATCGGTACACGGCTTGATAACAGTGTAGCCTTTGCTTAAAAAAGGGGTACGCCGACATTAGTATTTAGAAAAAAAGTGATACACAGATTATGCTCACCTTTCCAATACCCCCCTCCCCCCAAGTGTCTTCTCCAGCTGCATCAGTGCACTCCCTGCTGACCGAAGCAAACACTCCCAAACCAGCAACAGCCCACTCAGCTAATAATTATATTGGCAATGAGTTATCAGGGTCCTGTAAAACAAGGTTGCTAGTCCATGCTGTAGTCAATCCAGTATTTAAAAAAAAAAAAAAAAAAAATCAGGGGACACAAACGTTTTATACAATCATCATTTTTCATATTTCAATAGGTGATGCACAATTAACAGTTCATCGTAAGTATAAAATATCACCCGAAGTGCACGGACAATGTTCACCAGTCTTCATGCTGAAGCATGAGCGCTCTTCGCATACCTCCAGCTGGAGGCAGCAGCAGTGACAACAGATGCACTACATTTCGGGGACCACCCCCTTTGTAGAGCACAGGTTAGTGAACATCCCTTATCACATTTAAATAGACCAAGTAGTCATAACACGTCGCTATGCACAAACAAGTCAAAAGAAACTCAGAGTGAAACACAACAAAACCATATACGTCGTCGCATTAGATTATCATTATCCTTGACATGCCGTATGTAGCAGCAATAACCTCACTAGCCCACCATCTTAACACCAACGTATGTTATCAAACATCATGACAGAACGTTCCATTAAAATGAGTTCTTATAAATATACTTGGAAATTACATTGTTCACTAGCCCCTTAGGGTTTAGTGATTATAGGCTATATATCCAAAAAGTCTCTTTTGTAGTACTTTTTGGAAATTACATGTGTCCATTCCCCTTAATGGGCACAGGGTGTATCACGGCATCTCCCTTAATGCTGGAACAGTTTTCGCACGCTAAGCAGGGATAAGTGCTATTATGGCACAAAATTAATTTCATTTGTTTAGTCTTGGTGTCAACCAACTCACTTTTCTCTGCTTAGCATGTCAAAACTGTACCAGCATCATTGGGGGGTGGGGGGGGGGGTGCTGTGATGCATCCTCATAAGGAGCATCCTGTGCACATTAGGGGATGCACACGTAGATTTGCCCAATTTGTAGAATGCCCCATATAGGTCAGACTACTTGAGACTGAACAAGCATTGTTCAGTGACATGATTAGTGAGAATCGTAAGACATTTGGTGAGACTTCTGTTGCTCCCCACTTCTACGAGTAGAAACAAATGGGGAGATTTATCAAACTGGTGTAAAGTAGAATTGTCTTAGTTGTCCCTAGCAACCAGATTCCACCTTTCATTTTCAAAGTATCTGAAGAATGAAAAGTGGAATGTGATTGGTTGCTGGGGGCAACTGAGACAGTTTCACTTTACACCAGTTTGATAATCTTCCCCAAAGTCTCTGATTTAAAATGGCTAATTTTAGAAGGGTTGTTAGGGTGGGTTCACACTGAGAAATCTGGGCGGATAGCCTGCCGCGGGTAACAACGGCAGAATATGCCTGACCATAGAATGGTCGGCAAGCAGCGGAATCCGCCTGGATTTCGTAGTCTGAATGCACCTTTTGCGAGGGAAGTAAAAAGGAAATGGAAGCTGCTACAATGATTTTTTGGACATGTAAGAAGTGGAATGTACCCTCATCCTGTTTAATAACATATATTGGTGTTTAGATGGTGGACTAGGGATGTTATTGCAGCTTCATATGGCTAGTAAAGGATAACAGTAATCTAATGAGTTGTATATAGTGCTGTTGTGTTTAACCTGTTTATTAATTCATCATGATGATGTGTTGTCATACCTACCTAATCTACTTAGTCTGTGGTGGTGGGTTCTCACTTAACAGTGCTTGACAAAGGGGGAGGTCCCTGAAACGTGGTCAGGGTTAAAGGGGTACATCAGGGAGATAAAAAGTATCTGGCAGCCTCTGCAGAGAGAGTGGTCATTGCAGTCATCGCTCTCCCTGCTTCTAACACAATCACCGCTCTCTCTGCAGAGGCTGCCAGACACTGAGATCATGTCAGGCAGCCTCTTCCCACTGTGTATTCTATTTAAGAATAAAAAGAACACAAGGGGCGGCACCCTGTTTTTTTCCCCTTTAAAACTGTGTAGCAGAACAAGAACATAATAAGAGACTGGGAATAGCAGGGTTTATATCCACAAACGGTGGTGGCGGCAGCAGCAGCTGTGTAGCAGTGCTAGAACATAGCAGGAGATAGGGAACTGCTGGGATAATAGCCCTGCAGTTCACGACACAAACGTGGTTGCGGCAGAAGGGCTAAGCCTCCCCTTATAGCAGCCAGGCACTGAAAATACATATAGAAATAAAAATCTATACTTTAAAAAAAATAATAATAATAATAATGTAATAAAGTTATGTTACAAAGTAATCAAGTTATTAAAGCGGCACTATCAGCAGGTTCTTCCCAGAGAACCTGCTGATATGCCACTGTAGCTGCATCCCTCAGTAGTACATAGCCATTTGTTACAGCCCTGTCCTCCCCCGCATAGTTTCTAAAAACGCTAAATGCTCTTATGCAAATTACTTGCATAAGAGCATTTAGGGTGTTGCTCTGGGCCGGAGAGCATCACCGCGCCCTGACCAGCCCGCCCTGTCCCCTCCCGCCCACTATGCATATTCATAACTGCATAGTGGGCTCTGTACAGGACGGCTGCGCAGGGAAGCAGGCCCGTCGGAGACAGGCTGCTTCCCGCGCATGCGCGATTCCCCCGGTGGTCACTCAAGACGTGGGTATAAGATAGACTTATACTTACGTCTTGAGGGAGCATTTAGCGTTTTAGAAACAATGTGGGGGAGGAGAGGGCTTTAACTAATGGCTATGTACTACTGAGGGATGCAGCTACAGTGGCATATCACATATCAGCAGGTTCTCTGGGAAGTGCCGCTTTAAAGCAATCTATTAGCAAAAAAATAATTTGTGCACAGCATCACCATTCTACCCAATAGAAGGAAAAGAACACCAAAATAATGGATGTTCTGCCGCTCCTTGGGGATTTCCGCTACCATTGTCATCTGTGTATTCATTTGCACTGCAGGCTCTAGTGAAGATTATGTGACCGATACTAGAGGCTGCAATACACATTGATACATAGCCAGGAGTGGTAAAAATGTGCACAGCATGGGTCTCCAAACTGCGGCCCTCCAGCTGTTGTGAATCTACAACTCCCATCATGCCTGGACAGCTAAAGCTTTGGATTTGGCTGTCCAGGCATGATGGTAAATGTAGTTTTGCAACAGCTGGAGGGCCGCAGTTTGGAGACCCATGGTGCAGAGCATCACTGCTTAACCCCTGTCTGGCTGGGAAAGTGAGCTGGCTCAGCACCAGTACAGACAAAGCCCCCTCTAAAGCAGAAACTTTCTGTTGGAGTGGGGAAACCCTGTTTAAAGCAGAGATCTCCTCCAGGATTGTTCAAATACTGAGCAAAGTTTAAGTACCAAACAACATTTTGTGGAAAATTGTGGTTTGAATACCAAATAGTTTGAGCACAGCGGGACAGAGTTTGACATGACCGATGTAGTATGTGTTACCATCAGTCTCTGGGTAACACCCCAGATAAAAAGGTTGAATGAGTCTTCCACATGAATAAGTGGGCTCAGAGAATGCCACCATAACACTCACCACCAGCTTGTGTTGGTTGAAATCGGTATTTGTTCTCTGATGTTTCTAGCATGAGACACCAAAGCCTATTCATTTGCTGAAGCAGAAAATTGGACGGCTTCCCAATCATTGAAGGTCCAATGCCAATACTGCTGTGAAAAAAAAACACCAACTTTTCGATGCTACTTTGATGGCAGAGGCAAAGTGACCATCATCTGCTTTGGATCCCCATATGCAGTAGGGTTAGTAAAACTATTGTAGGTCCTCTCTCGCTCACTTTTGTAGTCAACATTGACATCAATGGTAAGTGGTACCACAGTTTCCACTTCCATTTCTAGTGGTGTCATTTGTCCACTCGAGAAACACTGACAACAAGAGCATGCAAACAGCTAACAAACTGCACTTTCAGGACTAATACCACCCTTGGCCAGAGGCTAATCATCCCTTTTTGCAACTCTGAAAAATAACTCCTTTTATCCATAACAACCAGGAATGTGTGTGAGCCGACAGCCTACCGCACAGCTTAGATACCCACCAAGCAAGCTCATGTCATGTGACTTCCTTCATGAGCTACGCTCTGCTGGTGTTGAAAGTGGTCATAATAATGTGACTCGACTGTGTATTTTTTCTACGACAATTGCTCAGGTTTTCCTCTGATAAACCTCCAAACGTCCATATAAAAGTACTGTTGAGAGGCAAGACATCTTGTCACTGATGATACATTACTTTTAATAGGCATTCATTTCATAGAAAGGATCCAAGATAAGCCCTGCTTTTTCAGCAATTTAAAATATCTTCATTTGATTTTTGTTATGTTGTTGCCTTGGGTTAAAGGACAAGTGCCATGAAAAACTTTTTCCCAGTAATTGAAGCACATTACAAAGTTATATAACTGTGTAATTTGCTTCAATCACCTATCTGCCTCCCTTCCCTGTCTTTTCCCCCCTCCACCCCCCACCAGGAAGTGTCCTGACTCACACAGACCTGATTACTGTTGTCACCGTCACCAAGCTCTTCTCTCAGCTCCTTCTCCTGTTACACTAGCCTCCCCCCCTCCCCTGCCTTGTCAGGTGACTCTGCTTGCTCAGCTCCCATTGGCTGAACAACTGCAAGCCATCACTTGGACTGGGGAGGGGGGGGGGGCTGGTGTAACAGGACCTAGAGCAGCCCTCCTGCTGATGACTCATCCTCACAAGAAGGAGCTGCCTGGTGATGGTGACGACAGTAATCAGGTCTGTGTGAGTCAGGACACTTCCTGGTGGGGGGTGGAGGGGGGAAAAGACAGGGAAGGGAGACAGATAGATGATTGAAGCATATTAGAGAGTTATATAACTTTGTAATGTGCTTTAATTACTGGGAAAAAGTTTTTCATGGCACTTGTCCTTTAAAATAGAAAAGTCTCATATGAAACTGCTCTCAACACCTCATACTGACAGATGTTAGAAATCGTTACTAATTGAAAAGGTAAAAATAAAATATTGTATTGATATTTGTATTCAGACTCTTTACTCAGTACTTCTCTGCAGATCCTTTAAGCTTTTAGGTTAAATGAGGACCTGGCTCTGGCTGGATCACTCAAGGGCATTCACCAGGGACAATGCTAGGAGCAACAAGATTAGGGGCACGAGAAACAATGAGCAGGGAACTGATAGTACCCCACTGTTATTCCACTTCACTTGTAACTGCGTCTAGAGGCGTTGGCAGTTGCTGGGAGATCTCGTGCTAGTGACATATGACATTCACAGAGTTGCCCTAAGCCATTTCTGTTTTCTTGGCTGTGTGTTAATGGTTATTAAAAGGACAACTCTGGTGAAAAGCTTTTTCACAGTAATTGAAACACATTACAAAGTTATATAACTATGTAATAAGCTTCAATCACCTATCTTTTGCCCCCCCAACCCCCACCAGGAAGTGAAATAAACTCATTCTTATCTAATGACTGTTGACCCCATTGTGGCAGCCATTTTGTGACAATGACATCATCAAGAGGGAGGCGGGTCTAAGCCCTGTTAGGCCAGCCTCACTTTGTCAGATGACTCAGGTTGCTCAGCTCAGACTGGCTGAACAAGCTGTAAGCCATCTAACAGTTCTACAGAGTCAGTTAGACATCACAGGAGACAAAGTGCATCATGGGAAAGCCCAAACCAGGAAGTGAAGAAAAAAGTCACCAACTGGAGCTTCAGTTTATTTATTTTTTTTCGATCAGCGTCGGAGTTGTCCTTTAAGTCTTGGTTTCATCAGACCAAAGAATCTTGTTTTTCACAATCCGAGTGTCCATTTAGTGCTCTTTTTTTGCAAACGTTTCCATGTGTCTGACTGAGGATAGGCTTCTTTCAGGCCAATCTGCCATATAGCACACATCAGTGGAGTGTTGCAGTGATGATTGACCTTCTGGAAGTTTCTCCTAGCTGGACACAGGCTCGTTGGAGCTCAGCCAAACTGCCCTCTGACACTAAGGTCCTTCTCCCACAATTACTTAGTTGGGGCTGCCAGCTCTAGGAGGAGTTTAGTGCAGCAGAAATCTTTTTTTTACCCTTCTGCAGATCTGTGCCTCCTCACAATCCTGTCTAAGCTTTATGGGCACTTTTTCCCTGCTCATGGATTAGTTTTTGCTGATATGCATTGTCAACTGTAAGACCTTAAGGTCCCCATAATAATTAGAATTTGATCAGCTTTATAGTGCCCCTGCTAACAACCACTGACAGATGTTCAGACCCCCTTGGTGAGAGCGCTCTCGCTGCAGCTTACCCCTGCCATCCCGACAGACAGCACAGGAGCACTTGGCCAAGCTTAACACTCATGCATATGGGGAAGACGAGTGGGAGAGATAACCGACTGACAGATCGTCCGGCAGCTAGTTATTTAAAGCGACTCTGTACCCACAATCTGACCCCCCAAACCGCTTGTACCTTCGGATATCTGCTTTTAATCCAAGATCTGTCCTGTGGTCCGTTTGGCAGATGATGCAGTTATTGTCATAAAAAATGTATTTTAAAATTGAAGCTCTGTGCCCTACAGGCTTATCTGTGCCCTAATTTTGCACCACCCCTCCGTCCCTCCTCATCATTAGGAATGCTCCAGGCAGATTGCTTCCTATTCCCCACCTGTGTTATCACAGCACATAGGCTGGATCATTAAGACACCTGTGCAATGCTCAAACAGAAGTAAATGTTCCAGGTGGCATTCCTAATGATGAAGAGGGTGGGGAGGAGGGACAGAGGGGGAGGTGCAAAGTTATGGCACAGATACGCCCGTAGGGCACGGAGCTGCAATTTTTAAAATTAATTTTTTATGACAATAACTGCATCACCTGTCAAATGGACCGCATGACAGATCTTGGATTAAAAGCAGCAATCTGAAGGTGTAAGTGGCTTGGGGTGGGGGGGTCAGATTGTGGGTACAGGGTCGCTTTAGGATATATGGACACCTTTATATAGGCTGGCTGGCAAAGCCAAAGTTATATGTGTCATAAAAACGGGCCTGACAACTTATGTCTATGGGAAGGTTTATACTTTCCTTATTAACAAAGTAGCAAAAAAGTCTAATATTCTGTATTCACATTTTCATTATGAGGTACTAAAACAATGCCACTCCACTTATCAAGTACCTTCCCCTCCTCCTGCCTACATTTATAATTCACTTGAAAAAACAAAAAAAAATTAATCTCAAGACAGATCAGCCTACAAAAGTATCAGGTTTCTTGTCATCCAAAAGATTCTATGACAGTAACGTTGGATGCTGAAGTCAAAGTCTGTCTGCATTACATTACCTTATGTCAGGAAGTTCCTCAATGAACCCTGATTCACATCTTGGGCAGGTATATTCCTGCAAGATAAAAGAAAAAATGTGGAAAAACAATCCCTAGTATAGAATATCCCTGGACAACCATTTTAATTTAATTTTAGAAACTGCATATTTGACTGTGATGTCATGTTACTAGGAAATGCTACCAGAATAAGTATACAGCTTTAATATAAATAGAAGTGTAACTTTCGGTACCAACAATAAGCAATGTGCAGATACACTGGCTCCTTTCATGGAAAAGTTTAGTGATGTGATCAGGTATGGTGTTTGAATTGCAACCTGAAGTACAATTTATGAAGTGCCATTCATGAAATTCCAATTCATACACTGAACTTCCTGCTGATATTTTGATTGGTTTCTTGTAGTCTATAAAAATTACAACAAGCTTGAGGTGTGGCACCATTAAACAGCTATTTCAGGAAATCCCCATTACAATAGGCTCAAGCTGTAAATGAAACTAAATAAACTATAGGAAATTGTAGTGAAAAAAAAACATCAAAAGAACCCATCACATTGGTTATGCTGTCCTCGCCTAGAGCAGCATAATATTTCAATATACACACTGTTTTCAGCAGTCTGTTGTGGGGGTTGGCCACCTTTTAACAATTTTATCGGAAGTCATACTAACAGTAAAGGCCCTACTACAAGGAACGATTATCGACCATATTCAGCAGTTAATCATCCAGTGTAATAGAAGGCAACGATCAGCCGACATGAACGATGTCGGCCGATCATTGCTGCCGTTTGTCTTCCAACATGTTGAAAGACAAAAGACAATGATAGCAGCCATCTACTGCCGTCACTCTGTGGAATAGGGGCGGTGGCAGCAGACCACCGCTATCTTCTATGGGCTGCCTGGACGATCTAGCGATCACCCAGGCAGCCTTTCCCTGCACGTACATGCTCGCTGCTGCCGCGTGTAATAACGGTGGCAGAGAGCGTGGAACGAGGAGCAAATGAGCACTGACAGTACTCATTTGCTCCTCACAGTCGCCCCATGTAAAAGGGGCTTAAGGCACTCACTCATATGCCAATGTGGCCCAATGTGATGTAATTATGTAATCCTTATGGTCAGCCATGAACTCCTGTCGGCACAATACACACAAGATACCTGTCAGACAAACGGCTCTTTCTACCAATCCTAAATCTGCACACGTGGAATATACATGCTGCTTTCAATTCTTTTATTTTTTGCTTTGTTTAAGACAGGCACATTTTGCTGCTACTGTTTTTTCCAATATGCCAAAGTGATATTTCTGTTGAATTTAGTTTAAAAGCATTAGCGTAATTTGTTATAACTGTTGACATGTCAGTCCTAAGACCCACTGTGGCTCTCCGCTGAAAAAAGTGACATATCAATTCTTTCAGCGGAGAGCCATGGAGCCCTATACTTAACATTGAGACACTGAGCCAGGTGGAATTTCAAACGGAGCCCACCGGGAATTTCCCCCTTTTTTTTTCTCAGTGTGAACGCACCCTTTGAGAATAGGAACAAAAAAAATGAACAAAGACAACTCTATTTAAAGGGGTTGTCCCGTGTAAGAAAACTTTAGTTATAAACCTGCAGCTATATAGACAATCAAAGCAAATGCCTACCTCTCCTCCAGTGTCCGGCTGTGGTGTCCCCCGCTGACTGCAGTCCCACCACTTCTGAGACTAACTCATCCCTGGAGTGACAGTCTGCTCAGCCAATCACAAAGAGACAGCATCACAACGAGTGATGGCCTAGGTTGCAGACAGCGGAGGACACTGAGGGAGCGCAGAAATTTTCTATATAACAAAATGTTTCGCACGCCGGACAACCTCAAGTGGTGCCATATGTTTTGGTAAAGGCTTTGGAAACCTTGCACAAAGAAAAAAATAATAATAATGTTAGGGTGCGTTTACACAGAAAGATTTATCTGACAGATTTTGGAAGCCAAAGCCAGGAATGGATTTGAAAAGAGGATAGATTCTAGTCTTTCCTATATGACCTGATCCCTGTTCATAGTCTGTTCCTGGTTTTGGCTTCAAAGATCTGTCAGATAAATCTGTCTGTGTAAATGGACCCTTAGGGGGAGATTTATCAAAGGGTGTAAAATTTAGACTGGTGCAAACTTGCCACAGCAACCAATCACAGCTCCTCTTTTCTTTCACCAGAGCTGGAAGCTGAGCTGTGATTGGTTGTTGTGGGCAGTTTGCACCAGTCTAAATTTTACACCCTTTGATAAATCTCCCCCTTAGTCTTTTCCATGAGCTAAAAAAAGGGTACACAACATTTGAGACTATGGGGGAGAATTATCCAACATGGTGTAAAGTAAAACTGGCTCATTTGCCCCTAGCAACCAATCAGATTTCACTTTTCATTCCTCACAGACTCTTTGGAAAATGAAAGGTGGAATCTGATTGGTTGCTAGGGGCAACTGAGCCAGTTTCACTTTACATCATGTTTGATAAATCTCCCCCTATGTTCACACACACACACACACACACACACACACACACTACTTTGGTCAGTTTTTTAATGCCAAAACCTGAAATGGAACTGGCAGGAAAACTATAAGGATTTGCACCTTCTCTGTGTTTTCTTCTGACCCACCTCCGATTTTGGATAAACATACTAACCAAAATAGTGAACACAGCCCGTGCCTGAAATCTTCAATCATTCTCAGACCCTCAGAAATGCAGTTTACAGGATGTGAGATATGTAGGGAGAATTAAAAAAGAAACAAAAAAAAAAAACCTTGTTGCCATGGGCAAATTAAGATAATTACAGGTCCGCCTTCATTCCTCTGTTGAAATAAAAGCTGAGCTGTTGGCCTGATTTACCCATAGCAACCAGTTTTAAAAGTTACTTAGTTTAAAAAATAAATAAATAAACCTGCTGCAGAAGCATGTAGCATTGCTTCCCTGTCTGCCCAACTTTGGAAACCACTAAAAGCCAATTTGTTGGGAGTCTTAGGGCCCATTGAATGTCTTTGAATGAGAGACTTTGCGGGCCTCTGCTCTCCCCTCAAAGAATTGACATGTCAATTATTTAAGAGGGAAAGGCGCATAGAACGGAGGCCCTCCCATTCAAACACATTTAAAATGACTGTACCACCAGGCCCAGGCTGAAGCACTGAAGGCGGGCTGACCCACCCTTAGTGGGAAGAAACTCAAGCCCCTCCATGACATGACTCCATTAGAATCAATGGAACCCTATCATAGAGGGGCTGGGGTTTCCTCCCACTAAGGGTGGGTCGGCCCGCTTCCAGTGCTTCAGCCTGGGCCTGGTGGTACAGTCTATTGAAGGCCGGATTCAGCGGGATGGGGGGGGGGGGCAGTTTGGCACAGAATCTCTGTGCCGATTCTGTAGTGTGAATGGGGCCTTATTTCTGTATTTTGCAGTTATTCCTTGCTCAGTACTACAATTGCTAGAACACATTGGGGGAGATTTATCAAAGGGTGTAAAATTTAGACTGGTGCAAACTGCAACCAATCACCACTCAGCTTTAGGCAGTGCTGAAAGGAAAGACTAGCTGTGATTGGTTGCTGTGGGCAGTTTGCACCAGTCTAAATTTTACACCCTTTGATAAATCTCCCCCATTGTTCTCCCTCAGCTGTTCATCACAGTCCTCCTATAGCACCCCCACCTATTCCCCAGTCAAAACTGTTGTAGGACATCTGATTTTACTGAGGACTATTGCACAATCAATGAAGATGCAGCACCTGCTGCAGTTACTCCCTGCCTGCTTGTTTTGTAGTTTCATTTAGCACAAGGCAGCATGCTGTAAACACACCTCACTTTCCCTAAATGCTAATATATAAGCTGGGAGACAGTGATAGAGCAACAGATAAGAGACAAAATCCAGCCAAGCCTCCTAGACAGAGGATGGTGCACTGTCTCAGGAGAAATGGAAGAGTCAGGGGGCTGAACACAATATACAAACTGTAGTTCTTCTATTTTGCATTTCCTCTCGGGGTGAAGGATGATGAGGCCAATACAGTGACTACACTGTATTAGTGAGTTATAAGTCCTCCGGTACACTGCATTTGTTTTTTACATGACTAGACCAGCACTGACGCAGGGATGCCGCGGTCCTCTTTTTGGAACCGCCGCCTGTTCCTGTGCATGGCACCAGCACAGTGTGCAGGAAACAGGTGGTGGTTAAGGGGGGGGGGGGGGGGGTGGTACAAGGACTGCTGCACCGGCATCCCTGCACCAGTCTGTTCATGTAAAAAAAAAAAAAAAAAACGATGTAACAGTACATTCCCTTTAAATACAATTTCCTGATAGTGGAATGCCTTGTTTTTATTGCTGCAGGTACTCTCTCGTTATACTTCTACACAGCCCATGTAATTCTCACCTGCAAACTGGCTAGTTTGTATTTTTCTCCCTATCTACAGCATTTATTTCCATATTTTGAATATGTATTTTTGTTTCTTATCACTGAAAAAAAATCTACAATGCATTTAAAGCATTTTAAAGTATGAATAAAGTATATTCTAACTGCCTGAACCATGGTCCGCAGGGTCCCTTTAGATTGGTTTATTCTCGATGCTCATTTTTATATGGATAGCATTTTATTTTTTAAAAAAGGGGTTATCCAGCATTAGAAAATCATGGCCACTTTCTTCCAGAGACAGCGCCACTCTTGTCTCCAGTTCAGGAGTTTGCAATTAAAGCAAATGTGTACCAGCATGTAGCCACATCCAAACCACAGGTCCCGTGTTTAGAGATGAGCGAACCTGGAGCATGCTCGAATGCATCCAAACCCGGTCGTTCGGCATTTGATTAGCGGTGGCTGCTAAAGTTGAAGCCCTAAGGCTATGTGGAAAACATGGATATAGTCATTGGCTGTATCCGTGTTTTCCAGACAACCTTAGAGCATTATCCAACTTCAGCAGCCCCGCTAATCAAATGCTGAACGTTTGGGTTCGGTTGGACTCGAACATGCTCCAGGTTCGCTCATCTCTAACCATGTTGTATAGGTCCTCACGCGGTGTCTGCTTCGGGGCTTGGCCTTTCTCCTGGGGCAGGTATTTTGGAGAAAAACTAGTTTTATTTCTGCAGCGTAGTGGGGAGTTAACGTGGCGGGGAGCTATAAAACACCACCCAAACCGTTGACAAGAGTGCTGCTGTCTCTGGAAGAAAGTGGCCATGTTTGTTTAATTGTTATCCTGTTAGAATCCAGCAAAATGACAAACCCCATCAGTTCAATGGGAAGTGTCAGTCTCCAGTCACCTATGGCTGGACGCTGTCAGACACAGATGGGAAGCATTGCAGTGCTTGCACACATCACATGTAGCTGGTTATGGTTCCTGGCATCCCGAAGAACTACCTGGAGACAGCGGGGATGTTCCAGTTCTCTCAACAGTAGATGCCAGCAATCAGCAATAATCTGCGAGTGACTATGTGACAGCTAGTGTCTATAGACATGGTAGTCAAGGAAACAGCTGTCCTGGCTATGGGCCATCACATTACCTATCTGTCAATACGATTTTACAACACAAGCTGCAAACAACATGAGGCAGCGCCATCTTCATGCACAAAGCCGGCCTGGGGGGCTATGTTTGCCGCTGCTACACGGTTGTGGGGAGAGTCCGGCACACAGCGGCGTTACCACCTGGTCCTGGTGAGAACACCGGTTCGCCGTGAAGGAGATGGATGCTATCCACCTCTCCAGCATGTCATCCCGCACAGATGACAGCTCTTACAGGGGCCGGTCCTAGATTTCTCTCGCTTCCCCTAACTCGTGTCTAGCCTGAAGACTCTCGTTATCACCAGCCCAGTTTCCGTTCTTACCGGGAGACGAGGGCTGATCTCGGCCGAACAGCTATGACAGAAGTACCGTCCGGCCTCCGGTAAAGCCTCCGCCATTTTCCGCTGCCCTGGAGATGACGCACAGCTACGTCAACACGCTGCGACCGTTCAACGGCGAGCGAGAGGGAACAAACTGCGCAGTATAGAAAGCGCGAGCTAATAAGGGGGTCGGATGTTCGGCGCCATGTCAGTGAGAGGTCAGGTTATCATGAGGCGTCTAGAGGGGAGAGGTCATGGCTGTTGTCACAGACTGACCATGGCCGCCATATAACCCAGCTGACAGGCGGTGACCACTACTTAGACTACCTTGTGTAGCCATTTTTTAAGGACAGACTTTCTAGACACCATGCAAAGTAAATCATTAGAAAATAAAATCTATGCCTGCTCTAAGTAGATGTATATTCTAAATCTAAGGCCTCTTTCACATAAATGCTTATTCTGTCTGCAAATGAATGCGGACCCATTCGTTTCTATTGCCACATACACACACTTGTACCTGGCAGTTTATTTTTATTTTTTTTGCAGTTTTCATGATAATAAAAGTAATTTTATGGTTCAGGTCAATACAGACATGGCAATACCATTTCTTGTTTTACGTTATAATGTAGAGAAAGGGAACTTTTATTTTTTTGGGTGGTGGATGTCTTTTTTATATACAGTGGTGCCTTGGAGAAGGAGAATAATTCGTTCCGGAACCATGCTTGTAATCCAAATCACTATGAAACCAAAGCAAATTTCCTCATAAGAAATCATTGAAATGCAGACAATTGGTTCCACACCCCAAAAATAATGATTTTTAAAAAAATTCTAAATAACATGTAGAACAGATGAAACAAACAATGGGAAACAGCTGAATATGTCATATTATAAGTTACTGTAAAGTATAGCAATTAGCATGTGGAGTATAATCTACAGTAAGAGCATAAACCTGAAATACACCAGTTTGTAGATAAATGATGGAGCTGCAGATCCCCATAATGCAATAGTATAGCACAACAGGCTAAAATAGAGAAACAGGGCTGTATGTTATTGGTTGTCATTATGACATAAAGAGAAAACACAGTATTATTACAATAAATGGCTTCACCCAACCACTAACCATGAGTGGAAAAAAAGTTTTTGTGTTATCATTCATATTCTCTGAAAAAAGGACAAGAAAGGAAAAATTCTGCTAGGGTATGTAAACTTTTGATCATAACCGTACCGATCATACAAATAAATCCAGGTCTCATGCATAGTGACCAGTCGTTCCAGGAAGTTCTTTTCAGTCCGGAAACACTGGCAAATGCACCGGGAAGTTTTCGCATGCTTTTCTGATCTGTTGTCAAACACTTGGGGACCCACTTTGTAGTTAGCTTCTTCATGTTCAAATGTTCATGGATGTCTTCCTATCTATCCCCATGATCTATTCCTTTAGCTGAAATTCGCCGATTCTCCAGTATGAGGTCGTGCACACCATCGATGATCTCCAGAACAACAACAACCACTCTCGGTCCTCCAGGACGTTCCTCATCATTGGTGCTGAAGCGGCCCATTTTAAATTCAGCAACCCAGCTATGAAGGGCATTGATCCCCAAATGTCTGAGACATATCACCATGAATATATCCTTCGCAGACTTTCCTTGTAGAAGCAAAAAATTTTATCACTCC
The DNA here is from genome assembly GCF_027789765.1 of Dendropsophus ebraccatus. Taxonomy (NCBI): domain Eukaryota; kingdom Metazoa; phylum Chordata; class Amphibia; order Anura; family Hylidae; genus Dendropsophus; species Dendropsophus ebraccatus. The sequence goes on from NC_091456.1 coordinate 101,833,886, forward strand.
TCTCCTCTCATTTGCCGTGAATATCACCTTAGACTCCGACATTTTGTTTTCCTGCGTGCCTAGATCACTGTTGCCATAAGCTACATACACAGAATTTTGAAAACATATATTAGGCACATAAGGATTTCATGTGATGTAACATTTGTTACCATAGAAACATAAAAGAACTCAAAACCAAAGACTTATCAGCAGCCCCTCGTATATGGAGCAGTATACCACCCCTACCTACTTTGTATGTATATAGAGCAGTATACCACCCCCTTTCACCTACCTACTTTCTGGTCATTTTTGTTTTGGATAGGGCTGGGGATAAGGTAACAAGAGATCCTTGGTGCACTGTTTTCAAAGGCAACCAGAACCCAAAAAATGAAATGGGTATTGTATTTGTCGCTTTAAAAAAATAAATAAATAATAATTATGGTGAAGTTGAAGGGGTGTATGTTCCATTTGTTTAGTGTGCTAATTAACCCATAGCTGCACCAGGACGTTATTTAACGTCCTCGTGCCGCTATGGGAGTTCAGAGGGGGGTCGCGCGGCGACCACCCTCTGAACTGCCGCGATCCCGGGTGCCGCGTGTAGCCCGGGCTCGCGGCTATTAGCGGGCACGGTCCGATCGCCGTGCCCGCTAATTAAGTACTTAGAAGCAGCTGTCAAAGTTGACAGCTGCTTCTAAATACTTGCGGTTATACATCCCTGGTGGTCTAGTGGGGGGATCGCCCCCCTGCGGCGCGATTGCGGGGGGGCGATCCCTGCATCCATACCGGGCCGGGGTCTGCTCCGTAATGGCGCTGATCCCGGCTCGGCATTCTATTGCTTTTGGCTGCAGCAGCCAAAAGTAATAGAACACCGATCTCATGGATTCATGCAGTATAACTATACTGCATGGATCTCTATGAGAGATCAGAGTGCATATACTAGAAGCCCCCCAGGGGGGCTTCTAGTATATGTCTAAAGTAAAAGAAAAAAGTATTTTTAATAACACAAAATCCCCTCCCCTAATAAAAGTCTGAATCACCCCCCTTTCCCCATTTTATAAATAAAAATAAATAAATTAATTAATAAACAAACATGTTTGCTATCGCCGCGTGCGTAATCGCCCGAACTATTAATTAATCACATTCCTGATCTCACACGGTAAACGGCGTCAGCGCAAAAAAATCCCAAAGTGCAAAATTGCGCATTTTTGGTCGCATCAAATCCAGAATAATTGTAATAAAAAGCGATCAAAAAGTCATATATGCGCAATCAAGGTACCGATAGAAAGATTACATCATGGCGCAAAAAATGACACCTCACACAGACCCATAGACCAAAGGATAAAAGCGCTATAAGCCCGGGAATGGAGCGATTTTAAGGAACGTATATTGGTTAACAACGGTTTGAATTTTATACAGGCCATCAGATACAATATAAGTTATACATGTTACATATCGTTTTAATCGTAACGACTTGAGGAACATGCATAACAAGTCAGTTTTACCCCAGGGCGAATGGCGTAAAAACACATTTCCCCCAAATAAAAGAAATGCGTTTTTTTTTTCAATTTCACCACACATATAATTTTTTTCTGGTTTCCCGGCACATTTTAGGCAAAAATTACATCTGCCTTAGCAAAGTACAATTAGTTGCGCAAAAAATAAGGGCTCATTTGGGTCTCTAGGTGGAAAAATGCAGGCGCTATGGCCTTATATACACGAGGAGGGAAAAACGAAAACGCAAAAATGAAAACTGGCTGTGTCCCCTAAGGGTTAATTATTTCAGTTAAAACAATAAAAGGAAGGTGGCACATGTCATGGGGTTAATTTAAAGTGACTCTGTACCCACAATCTGACCCCCCCTAAACCGCTTGTCCTAAAAAAACTACTTTTAAACTTGCAGCCCTGTGCCAAATAGCCGTGGCCTACAGTGTGTATGCATTAGGCTGGCACAACCTCTCTGTCCCTCCTCCCCGCCCTCCTCATCATTAGAAATGCTCCAGGCAGATTTTCCACTATTCATCACATGTGTCAACACGGCACATGGGATGGATCGTTAAGGCACCTGTGTAGTTTTCATTGCAGAGGAATACGGAAAATGGTGAAGAGGGTGGGGAGGAGGGACGACGGGATGGTGCAAAGTTAGGGCATAGATACTCCAAGCCACGGCCGTTGGGCACAGGGCTGCAAGTTTTAAAGTAGTTTTTTAGGACAATACCTGCATCACCTGCCGAACGGACCCCAGGACAGATCTTGTATTAAAAGCAGCTATCCGAAGGCATAAGTGGTTTGGGAGGGACAAATTGTGGGTGCAGAGTTGCTTTAAAAGAGAGCTGTCTGATAAAGAATGGAATGGCAAAGAAGGTTAAGTTGACTCTTCAATATATACATTAAAAGGTACTTAAAGTGACACTGTCACCTCCTTTTTGCATTCTCTCATTGCTACACAGGTGTAAAGGGTAAATTTAGCGGTTTTCATACCTTATTTTATATCATACGTCATGGTGCTTGTTCAAGTAAAAAGTCATCTTTTATCAACTGCAGATTGTGTTAAGTGGGCGGGGTCTCACGACATTAGCACCACTTAGCCCCGCCCACAACGCTACAGTTGGCCCCGCCCCCTCGCCGGCAATTGGAACAGGCTGGCCGAAATGTCTAGAACCCACCCACTTTACGTCGGCCAACCAATGGGCGTCAAGGGGGCGGAGCCGACTGTGCCATTGTGGGTGGGGCTAAGTGGCGGTAATGCCGTGAGGCCACGCCCACTTAATACAATCTGCAGTTGATAAAAGGACACTTCTTACTTGAACAAGCACCATGACGTATGATATGAAATAAGGTATTTACACCTGTGTAGAGATGTCAGAATGCACCTGGTACATCCTCTTTAATCTGAACCTGCCTATCGAACGGCGCCGGCACTGGGAAGCCAGTGCCACGGTCCGTTTTTCGACCAAGGCCCCGTTCCCGTGCACGGCACCGTTCTATGCACGGGAATCGGCCGATGCTCAGGCACTGGAGGCCGGCCGGCCCGCCCCCAGTGGGAGGGAATTCCCTCCCCTGTATGACGCGTCTCTCTTAGAATGAATGGACCCGCGTCATACAGGGGAGGGAATTCCCTTATATTCACTTGTACAAAAACTGCATCACCTGCTGAACGAACCCCAGGACAGATCTTGGATTAAAAGCAGCTATCTGAAGGTACAAGTGGTTTGGGTGGGACAGATTGTGGGTACAGTTTTAAGCAAATACCACCAGTGCAGCACAAAATGTTTCTTCTGAGCTGCCAGTCACAGCAGAATAAGGCTGCTGACGATCCAGTGACCCGGAAAATGATGGTGTTAGGAGCTGTCCGAGACAGGGGGTGTTGGTCCCATCCCCCCCAATCGCCATGATTGGACGATCATGTAGTTGGTTTCCATGGGGGAATTCACTGCTTTTGCATCTTCCAATCCAAAAGTCTCAATTCTTACCTAAATTTTGAGCTTGTGGTCTAGAAGAAAATTTCTATCTTCTTCCCCCTGAATGCCAAGGTAGTTGCTTATGTATTCAAGATTTTTGGTCTCAAATTTCAGATTCAATGTTTGTAGTATTCCTTGTTCATCCACTTGTCACTCAAAACAGACTAGAAGATCATCCACATAAATACGCACAAAAATCCATCTGTCTGTCAGTCTCTTTGTGTACAGGCAGGGGTCTGCCTTACTCTGCTGAAAGTCCTCATTGGTAAGTACCTTTTTTAATTTTACATTCCATGCTCTGGTTTCCTGTTTCAGACCATATATACTTTTCTGAAGTTAACATACTAGGTCTGGTCGTTGCTCTTCTTTGAATCCTGGTGGTTCCAAGTAAATGTCTTCAGTTAATTCCCCATGTAAGAAAGCTGTTTTTACATTGAAATGCTTCACCTGCATTTTATTAGTAGCTGCTACTGAGAGAAAAGTTCTGGTTATAGCGTGTTTAACCACTGGAGCGAATGTCTCTTCGTAGTCTTCTCCATATTTTTCCAGAGTATCCCTGGCCAACAAGTCATGCTTTAAATCGTTCAATGGTGCCTTCGTCATTGTATTTAATTTTAAGTCTATTTACAGCCAATAGTTTTTCTCCCTGTTGGCAGGTCTGTCAATGCCCAGGTTTTAGTGTAATGCAAAGATTGAATTTCTTCCTTTGCTGCCCTTATCCATTAACTGGCTTCTCTGTCCGGAAGCTGTAACATTTCTTCCCAGGGTTGTGGGTTCATGAACTGAACTCGCCTTGTATGAGATAATTAGGGTCTTACAACACGACGATTTTAGCACGGAAAATTGTTATATCGTTTAGATTTAATAACAATAATCGTCCTGTGTAATTGCAGGCGATGATCAAAATTTTTTTATGTGTCGTTGATCATTGTTAATTGTTCATCATTTGTTAATCATTTTGTTAATCATTTGTTTTAATTCCACATCCATTCGCTGTAATTCCGCATTCACCAGTCGTTCAGTGTAATTCCAAATCGCTCCTTCTTTTCCTGGGATCAGATGGAGTAAACGATCACAGTAAAGATCGATGTAACAAGCGTAACTAACGACTATCATTCTGTGTATGGTGAACCATTTCAGGTTAACAATAAACAATCTTGTTTGCCAACGTTTATCTTTAATCATTAATCAAAATCGCTTTGTCTAATAGGACCTTTACTGATGCTTTACCCTTGCTTCGCCCTTAGTTGAACACCTTGAGGCCATGTTCACATGGTGTAAGACACCGGCCATTTTGTGACCCGGCCAGGTCACGAAACGGCAGGTGTCAGAGAAGATCATCCCGGCCGATACTGCAGTACCGGTCGGATGATCTTCATTGCTGCTGAATTCGGATGCAAGTCATTGTGGATACAGTAATTGGGGGAGATTTATCAAACAGGTGTAAAGTAGAATAGTCTTAGTTGCCCCTAGCAACCAATCAGATTCCACTTTTCTTTCCTCACAGATGCTTTGAGAAATGAAAGGTGGAATCTGATTGGTTGCTAGGGGCAACTAAGACAATTCTACTTTACACCTGTTTAAAAAATCTCCACCATTGTGTCCATGTCTGCATAGTTTTACCTGTTGAGATTATATAAGTGCTCATTTATTTTGGCACTGGCTGTTACCTGCTTTCCATGCAGGATAACACACTCATTACCTTGGAATTTGACAGTAAGTCCTTTAGCTGCCAAGAGCTTCACAGATACGGATAAATTGTCTCCATTTTTCCTTGGGCACACTAAGAGTCCATGTTCAGTTCCTTCTGCGTTTATGCTGCTTACATCTACAAGATAGATCATTTCCCTTTTGGATAAGTCAAGCTCTTTGAAGTTCCTTTTGCTTGTCATGTGACTTGATGAATGAACCAGCTTTGCAATTTTTGTCATTTTGAAAGTACTGTTCCAGTTATTTACATGTGGGTGGGATATAGTAGCGTTGACTTCTTGTTTAGTCCCTTTTGTAATTTGTTTTCATTGTTTTGCCTTCCATATTGTGCAATCTTTCTTTATAAGCTCCTGCTTGTGGCATATGGAACATGCCCTGGTTTCCTTCTTCTGAGAATGTGCTTGTGCAGCTTAAGAGCTTTTCCAGCATCAGTGTCTGTGATTCCTTTCTTCTCTGGAATTTATATTTTATCTGGGTCTTTACAAATCCTCAGGTCAGGTCTGCCTCGGGTCTCCAATGCATTGATAAGTGCACTGTATGAGTCAGGTAAACTGCATAACAATATGACTGCAACATGCCTTTTCTTATTATTCTTTTTATTTCTTCACTAACTGTGTGACCACTTCCAGCATTGTATTTAGGTGCTCTTGCTTCCTCTTTGCTAAGTCTCATTCTGTACAGTTTCCTGAGCAGAAATAACTTGCTGTTTAAAAATGGATCTTTAATGTAGCTTTTGTAATGCATCCCACATATGCTGCGTTTACACGGAACAATAATTCGCCCCATCGTACGATTAACGATTTTGAAGTAACAATTTTTTTTTTTAACGATCAGCGTTTAGATGGAATGATATATCGTATGGAAAAATCGTTTTGAGAACGTTTTGCGATCACTTAAGCCTATCTCGCATATAGGTTAAATTGGTGAAACACTGTTTACACGGAACGATCTGCGAATTTTTTGCGAACGACAAACGTCAATTTAAGAACATGTTCAAAGATCAAAATGAACGATTTCTTGCTTGTCGTTCGCTGCTTTTACACGTACGATTATCATTTGAATTCGATCGTTATTGTGCAAATTCGCACGATAATCGTTCCGTGTAAACGCAGCAATACCCTTTGCTGTGTTCTCATGTTTTATATGAATCAGCTGGCCATCCTCTAGTAGCAGACTAAGGGAATGTTCACACTGAGCAAATGGGGCGAAATCCCATGGCGGAACTCTCCGCCATGGCATTCCGCCTGCTTCAGTGTCAGACCGCATCCGTATGGGAGAGCTCATGTGCCTCCGCATTGAAAAACACAAGCGTATAGGGCGACACAGCATTGAAAAACACAAGCGTATAGGGGGCCACAATATTAAAGATTACAACCATATAGGGAGCCATAGCATTAAAAAACACACAACCATGTATGGGTAACAGCATTGCAAAACACAAGCATATAGGGAGCACAGCATTGATCAAATGGACTATATGGCTGAGCTACATTGCAAAACAGTATAGGGACCTGAGCATTGAAAAGCACAATCCTATTTAGGGGCCATACTGTTAAAAAACAGAAGGATATAGGAGCCATAGCAATGAAAAACACAACAGTATAGGGATCACAGTGATCAGAACAGTATAGAGGGCCATAGCATAAAAAAAATCACAATTGTAAAGAGAGCCACAGCATTGAAAAACAAAACCGTAAAGAGGGAGACAGCATTGAAAAACACAACAATATAGGGGCCAAAGCATTGAAAAACACAACTGTATATAGGCCACAGCATTGAAAAACACAACTGTATGCAAAGGCCAAATCATTGAAAAACATAACCATATAGGGGGCCACAGTTTTGAAAAACACAACTGTATAAAGGAAAACAGCATTGATCAAAGGGACTATATAGCTACATTACATAGTTACATAGCTATTAAGGTTGGAAAAAGACAAGAGTTTATCAAGTTCAACCTACACTAAGCCTACTGTGTTGAATCAGAAGAAGGTAAAAACCCTCATGAGGCAGATACTGATTGCCCCATAAAAGGGAGAAAAATTCCTTCCCGATTCCAAATCAGAATAATCAGATTACTGTCATGTCACATGAAATCTAGTGGCCATAACTTGTAATATTAGATTTTTTAAGAAAAGCATCCAGGCTCCCTCAAAGTTATTGAATCAGCCATGACAACATCATGTGGCAGAGAGTTCCATAATCTCACTGCTCTTACAATAAAGAATGCTCATCTGTGCTGGTGGTGAAACCTTCTTTCCTCTAGATGTAGTGGATGCCCTCTTGTCGTGGTTACAGGCCTTAGTATAAAAAGACCACGACAAAGATCTCTGTACTGTCCATTCATATATTTGTACATTGCAATCACATTGCTATTATGGCGTCTTTTTTTCTAAACTAAATACTCCAAGCTTGATAACCTGTCTTGGTACTGTAACCCACCCATTCCTTAATGACCTTGGTCGCCCTCCTCTGCACCCACTCGTCTAGCTGTCCTTTTAATGAAAAAAAAATCACAATTAATACCCACACACTCCACATTTTTAAATTATATTCACACTAATATATTCTATGCACAACTCTCCCAGACAGTATTCACTTTATTGCTACATTTCTGCTAAAAGGTATTTTGGCAGCAAGTATCTCTGGCATCGATTTCAGACACTTCACTTGATACTGTCAAAAGCAACTGTCAACAGTGGCATAAGAAGACAGAAGAGCAAGTCATTGAGATGCAAGGGCAATTGCTAGAAAGTCTGCGTTGGCACGCTAGATCATGCATGCTGACAAATTAACAATTCTGTCTACCATACAAAAGCAAAGCTTTTGTTGTTCCTACAAGAAAGGGAAACGTCCAAAATGATTGCTGCCTTCACTGACTTATTCACAGTTCACGAGTTTACGCAACACTTATTTTCAAAATCCCAAGCAGTTGGGTCAAGCATCTTGCAAGAAAAGTTTTTCTATTTGTTTTTGTGTGTGTTTTAGTTAAACTTTTACTTACTAGAACACATTTCTTTTTAGTTATAAAACTGAAACTTCAGTTTTAGATGAACTGGGGAACATCATAAAAATAAACAGTTTGCCAAGAATACAAATTCAGAACTATTCAACATCTTAAAGTGAATCTGTAAACACAATCTGCCCTCTCCTAACTGCTTGTACCTTCAGATAGCTGCTTTTAATCCAAGATCTGTCCTGGGGTCTGTTCGGCAGGTGATGCAGTTATTGTCCTTAAACTTTTAAACTTGCAGCCTGTGCCAAATGGGCGTGGCCTTGATTGTGTATGCATTAGGCTGGCACACCCTCTCCGTCCCTCCTCCCCACCCATTTCACCATTAGCAATGCCCCAGGGCAGGTTTTTTTTCTATTCATCCTTTGTCAGAACACTGCACAGGTGCCTTAAAGCGACTCTGTACCCACAATATAACCCCCTAAACCACTTGTACCTTCGGATAGCTGCTTTTAATCCAAGATCTGTCCTGCGGTGCGTCCCCACCTTCTTCAGCATTAGGAATGCCACTGAAACATTTTCTCCATGCTGAACATTGTACAGGTCTTAACGTTCCAGCCCATGTGCCAGGCTGCCACAGGTGGGGAATAGGAGGCGATCTGCCTGGAGCATTCCTAATGATGAGGAGGGTGGGGAGGAGGGACAGAGAGGTTGTGCAAAGTTAGGGCACAGATACTCTCATTTGGCACGGGGCTTCAAGTTTAAAAGTATTTCTTTAGGACAATAACTGCATCACCTCCCGAACGGACCGCAGGACAGATCTTTGATTAAAAGCAGCTATCCAAAAGTACAAGTGGTTTGGGGGGGTCAGATTGTGGGTACAGAGCCACTTTAATGATCCAGGTCATGTGCAGTGTTCAGACAGGTGAGAAATAGGACAAATGGTGCCAGGGACATTCCTAATAGTGAAGAGGGTGGGGAGGAAGGACAGATGGGCAGTGCAAGTCTAATGCACAGACACTTTAGGCCACGACAATTTGTCACAGGACTGCAAGTTTAAAAATTGTTTTTAGGACAATAACTGCATCACCTGCCGAGCGGATCCCAGGACAGATCTTAAAAGCAGATTAAAACAGATTAAAAGCAGCTATAAGAAGGTACAAGCAGTTTGTGGGGGGCAGTGTTAGGAATGTGACTTTGCGCTCCTCAGTCCGTGTCGGGCGGCCAAGGAAGCGCTGATTTTATGTCTGCTGTTGCACTGAATTTTGTGTCTGAATTGTGTTTCACTTCTCAGCCACACCTGCCTTGCCTGTCAGACTTCTGGCAGTGCAGGGGTTACTGCACTGCTAGGTCTGTTCAGCTGAGCTTGGTGCTGGGATCAGGGCTGGTCCAATCAGCTGCTGGACCTAGTCTCTGATCCAGGATAAAAAGCAGTCAGATCCTCAGTTCCCTGCTGGCTATTAGTTGTTACTAGTCCCAGCTCCCCTGCTCCTTTCCCAGCCTTCCCTGTCCCAATACCTTGCTATTGCTCTGCCCGTGTTCTGACCTCTTGCTTGACATTTGACTATCCGCTCTCCTTCTGATTTTGTACTGCGTTGTTTGTCTGGTTTTGACCCTGCTAGTTGACTATCCTCCATTGTGTTTTGTTTGTCTACGTTTTGTGTATCCACCTACGCAGTGTAGGGACCGACTCCGTGGTTGTCCGCGACCGTTTAGGGTCGACTGAGGCAAGTAGGCAGGTGACAGTGGGTGGGTTCAGATCTAGGGCCCACTGTCTTTTGTCTTGTCTACGCCTGACAGGCAGATTGTGGGTACAGAGTTGCTTTAAACAAGCACCAGTTTTGTGCAGATATTTAAACCCCTTCAGGACCGGACACATTTTTTTTTTGCACTTTTGTTTTTTCCTCCGTGTTTAAAAGGCCATAGTGTTCGCATTTTTTCACCTACAGACCCACATGAGCCTTTATTTTTTGCACCACTAATTGTCCTTTGCAATGTTAGGCTTAACTTTTGCTTTTAATTTACTCTGCAAAACCAGAAAAAAACGCATTTTTATTAATTTGGGGAGTATTTGTATTTACACCGTTTGCCCTAGGGTAAAACTGACTTGTATGCATGTTCCTCAAGTTGTTACAATTACAACGATATGTAACATTTATAACTTTTATTTTATTTGATGGCTTTTAAAAAATTAAAACATTTTTAAAAAATTAATGGTCTATTACCATGCTTATAGTGCTTTGATCCTTTGGTCTATGGGGCTGTGTGAGAAGTCATTTTTTGCGCCATGATGTGTACTTTCTATCGGTACCTTATTTGCGCATATGAGACTTTTTGATCGCTTTTTATTACAATTTTTCTGGATTTGATGCGACCAAAAATGTACAAATTTGCACTTTGGAATTTTTACGCTTACGCCGTTTACCGTGAGAGATTGGGAATGTGATAATTTAATAGTTTGGACGATTACGCACGCGGCGATACCAAACATGTTTGTTTGTTTTGTTTATTTATATTTATAAAATGGGGAAAGGGGGGTGATGCTAACTTTTATTAGGGGAGGGGGTTATTTATTAATAAAAAAGCATTTATTTACTTTTTTTGCACATACTAGAAGCCCCCCTGGGGGACCTCCTAGTATGCCTGCTAAGATCTCATATAGAGAACTATGCAGTATAGATACACTGCATAGATCCATGAGATAGGCACTCTATTGCTTTTGGCTGCTGCAGCCGAAAGCAATCGAGTGCCGAGCCAGGGTCAGCGTCATTACAGCGCAGACCCCAGACGGACTCAGATGCGGGGATCACTCCTCCGTGACAATGTCGGAGGGGGGGGCAATCCCCCCCAATAGACACCAAGGAAGTTGACAAGCAGCATTTTAAATGACAGCTTTGACAGCTGCATTTAAAATGCTAATTAACGGGCACAGTGATCAGACCATGCCCGCTAATTGCCGCGGTCCCGGGCTACAAGTGGCACCTGGGAACGCGGCAGTTCAGAGCGGGGCTTCACTAAAATATTTTCTATTTGCTAGTCATATGATCAAAAATCTTGATTTTTTTAACGTTATGGACTATGGATTCAAATTAAAAAAAAATTTTCTTCTTGCAGCCAGCCTCAGATATGGTGTTTGAGTCAGTAACAGTGCCCCCATATAATAGATAAGCCTCCTCTATGCTCCCATTAAGTAGACGAGACCCTGCTGTGGCACCATATAAGCAGGCAAGCCCAATATGTGCCTATTAATAGTATTCAGGCCGCTATGTGCCTCATATGGTTGACAAGCCCCCGCTGGGCTCCCATATAGTATAGGACGTCTTCTTCATGTAGGTCGAGGTATAGTAGGTGACGGGTGTAGTAGTGCAGGTATAGTAGCTGAGGGGTGTAGTCAGGGGCGTAGCTAGGGGTTCAGCCTAGGGGGGGGGGAGCCAAGTGAGTCTGAGTGGGCCCCCTCCTTAAAATAATGGCAGACCGTGGGTTAGGATGCCCTAGAGAAGAGGCTTAGGGTTGGTTAGGTATTAGAAACTACCTGCCAGAATGTAAATTTAAAATTCCCCCCGTCTCGTCATGTTGTCATAATCCCCCATCCTGTGCCCCTATGTAGTCATAATCGCCCTTCTCCTTTTAGCCCCCCCCGTGCTGCGTCCCTAATCTCATATTCCAACATGTCCTCCCAACCCCTCATAATCCCCCTGTCTTGTAATCTTGTCATAATCCCCTATCCTGTGCCCCTATGTAGTCATAATTCCCCTCCTGTGTCCCCATTTCCTCAAAACCCCCCAGCTGTGTCCTTAATCTCATAATCCCGTGTCACCCCATAATCTCACTGTCCCCATCTCGTAATCCCTCCACAGTCCTGCAATCCCCCTGTGTCCCCATCTCCTCATAATCCCCCTCCTGTGTGCCATATCAATTTATAATCCTCTCCATTTGTGTCTCCAAATCTCTTCATAATCTTCCCCCCCTGTGTCCCCCATCTCCTCATAATCTCCTCCTGTGTCTCCCATCATTTTATAATCCTCCCTGTGTCCCCCATCATTTTATAATCCTCCCTGTGTCCCCCATCATTTTATAATCCTCCCTGTGTCCCCCATCATTTTATAATCCTCCCTGTGTCGCCATCTCCTCTTATTCGCCCGTGTCGCCCATCACCTCATATTCCCTACTGTGTCTCCATCTCCTCATAATCCCCGTTTCCCCTATGTCCTCATATTCCCCCCTGTGTCCCCATCTCCTCATATTCCCTCTGTGATCCCATCTCCTCATATTTCCCCTGTATCCTCATATTCCCTCCTGTGTCCCCATCACCTCATATCCCCCGTGTCCCCCATCACCTTGTAATCCTCCCTGTGTCCCTTATCCAGAGGTCTAGCTAGGCTCCCCTGCACCAGGGGCAAAGATTCAATTTGCCCCCCACCCCCTTGAGTTCGCAGTAAGCACGAGGGGGGGGGCATGTTGTCCCTTCACTGCTGGTATATATATATATATTAATTTATTTTTTCTTAAATGAAGTTTAAAAAACTTACCTACAAGGGGAACCGAACGTGATTTGGTAACATTTCCTACACCTCTTCCCCACACAGAAGGTGAAGGTGGCCATTAAGGGGTTATTACTTTGGGTAAAAACATTGTAATCCCTAAAAATGGCTTTAGCCTTGTAACTGCTTCTAGAAGAAGGAAAGGAATGCTGGCAGCACGCCGATAAGAAAAGCACCATGAACCCTCATCGTAGCCATAACACAGACACAAGAACAAGACACTTTTTATAAACATTATATGGTAAACATCATGTTGTGCCAGCCTGACTGCACAGGACCGCAAGCTACTGACCATATGGGACTGACCAATCAGAGTGTGACATGTATGTGTCTTGTGACTTGAAACCCCACCTGTATTAAAAGCTTATATAATTCATGTGAAACCAAATAAAGCATGAGTGCGCACTCCTAACTCAAGCTGAGAGAGGAAGTTATACCGTCTTTTTGCCTGATGTCATGACCTCGCTGCTAACGCTCAGTTTACTTAATTTTGACAGGGATAGTCACTTGGGAATAAGGGAGATGAAAAGCAAATCTCACCTTGAGATATATATATATATATATATATATATATATATATATGTGTGTGTGTGTATCTGATCTGCCCTGTATGTACAGCACATGTGCCCTGTGTAAGTATGGAGTGATCTTAGTAGCTGAGCCCAGTCTATACCCAGGGTTGCCAGCTGCTATCTGTCACCAGTAAATGGCATTCTGTTTTTTTTTTATTAGCGCCCCCACTTCAATAGAAAATTCCTAGATGCCATAGTTATAGCTGCACAATGTATTAATACCGTAAGAATTAGTATACACTACATTATTAGTGCAGTGTGCAGGGGTGATTCTAGCCTCTCTGCTGCCCGAGGCGAACTATAGAATGACGCCCCCCCCCCCCCGTCAATCCGCCCACATTATAATCCACTACTGCCCCCCCCCCACTGCTGTCCCCAATAAACATAATGTTTGGTCCCTTGCTGCACAGAGGATGTCAGGAGAGGAGGGGGCTGACTTTATAGGAGAGGTCCCAGCAGCACAGAGGATGTCAGGAGAGGAGGGGGCTAATCCTATAGGAGAGGTCCCAGCAGCACAGAGGATGTCAGGAGATGAGGGTGCTAATCCTATAGGAGAGGTCCCAGCAGCACAGAGGATGTCAGGAGAGGAGGGTGCTAATCCTATAGGAGAAGTCCCAGCAGCACAGAGGATGTCAGGAGAGGAGGGTGCTGATCTTTTAGGAGATGGTCCCCCTCTTCCCCCCTTATAGATGGTCCCCCTCTTCCCTCCCTTATAGATGGTCCCCCTCCCCCCCTTATACATGGTCCCCCTCTCCCCCCTCCCTTATAGATGGTCCCCCTCTTCCCTCTCCCCCTCCCTTATAGATGGTCACCCTCCCCCCCTTATACATGGTCCCCCTCTCCCCCCCCCCTTATAGACGGTCCCCCTCCCTTATAGATGGTCCCCCCCTTATAGATGGTCCCCCTCTTTCCCCCCTCCCTTATAGATGGCCCCCCCTTATAGATGGTCCCCCTCTTTCCCCCCTCCCTTATAGATGGTCCCCCTCTTTCCCCCCTCCCTTATAGATGGTCCCCTTCCCCCCCCCCCTATAGATGGTCCCCCTCTTCCCTCTCCCCCTCCCTTATAGATGGTCCCCCCCCCTTATAGATGGTCCCCCTCCCTTATAGATGGTCCCCCTCTTTCCCCCCTCCCTTATAGATGGTCCCCTTCCCCCCCCTATAGATAGTCCCCCTCTTCCCTCCCTTATAGATGGCCCCCCCCCTTATAGATGGCCCCCCCTTATAGATGGTCCCCCTCTTTCCCCCCTCCCTTATAGATGGCCCCCCCCTTATAGATGGTCCCCCTCTTTCCCCCCTCCCTTATAGATGGTCCCCCTCTTCCCTCTCCCTTATAGATGGTCCCCCCCCCTTATAGATCGTCCCCCTCCCTTATAGATGGTCCCCCTCTTTCCCCCCTCCTTTATAGATGGTCCCCTTCCCCCCCTATAGATAGTCCCCCTCTTCCCTCTCCCCCTCCCTTATAGATCGTCCCCCCCCCTTATAGATGTTCCCCCTTTTTCCCCCCTCCCTTATAGATGGTCCCCTTCTCCCCCCTATAGATAGTCCCCCTCTTCCCTCTCCCCCTCCCTTATAGATGGTTTCCCCTTATAGATGGTCCCCCTCTTTCCCCCCTCCCTTATAGATGGTCCCCCTCTCCCCCCCCACCCCCACCCCCTGCACAGCAGATAAAACAAAAAACAGCACACAACTCACCTGCCCTCCGTTCCCCCGTCGAGCCTCTCTGGTCTGGTCCCGGCTGATGTGCGGCTGCCCGGGGTGTCCCGTCCTGTCCCCGGCAGCGCGCGCATCACAGATCTCCCCATGCGCCTGCGGCTGGGACTTCCGGCGCACGGGGATCTCTCTGATGCGCGCGCTGCCGGAGACAGGATGGGACACCTCCGGCAGCCGCGCATCACCCGGGGGACTAAAGGCTGCATTCCCACGTTCCGTGATCCTGACGGATCACGGACGTGGAATGCATGTACTGGAGCCCCCCCGCCCCCGGGCAGTATCTGTAATGAGATGCTGTGAGCGGGGGGGACTGTATTCATAAGCGCCGCACTGTAGTATCAGCACGGCGCGGCTGATTTAGTACAGCGCGGCGCTTATGAATACAGTCCCCCCCGCTCACAGCATCTCATTACAGATACTGCCCGGGGGCGGGGGGGCTCCAGTACATGGTACAGTCAGTGGCGGATTATAATGTGGGCGGCCGCCGAACCGCTCATATTATAATCTGCCACTGAATGCCGCCCCCATGGTGACAGCTAGTGGCGCCGCCTGAGGCAGACGATTCAGGTCGCCTCATGATTGCGGCGCCCCTGGCAGTGTGCTGTAAAAAGATGTAAAAAAAAATCAATCCACTGTATAAAAAATGAAAATTACTACCCTATTTTTCAAATAAAAAAAATCTAAACAAAAATATATATAACTATGAGTGTATGTTCACACTATGGAATACGTTTGGAAGTTTCAAGCGGAGACAGTGCGGCAGACTCCCCTTGAAGTTCCAGCTGTCCCATTGACTCTGAAGATATTCGCAAGCTCAATTCTTTGGGCGGACGGTGGATTGAGTTTGAGAATATCATTAAGTCAATGGGACAGATGGAACTTAAAGCAGAGTCCACCACACGGCCTGCACTTGAAATTTTTGAGTGCATTCCGTAGTGTGAACATACCCTGAGACTATAGAAACTATATATATAGTTATATATATTGTGACGCCTATGCAGGAATGGTTGTGGAAGGAAGGTATATTTCTCCTAGGTTCCTCTCCTATGTGAGCTAACAGCCAAGGCCTCTCACCTGCAGGGTAATTAATGAAGCTGCTCAGAGGGCGGGTATTTAAGAGAAGCCAGGAGGGCAGATTGATCTCTCTGGCTGGGGACACAGAAAGCCTGTATGTGTGAGAGACTGGTGTGAGTAGCAAAGGTTGCTTAAAGGGGTTATCCAGCGTGGAGGCTGGATAACCCCTTTAAGTGTTTTGTAAGCTGGCAGGGAGTAGCTCTCCAGCTGATAGTCAGGATACCTGAATGTATAGTAAGTGCCGGACAGGCAAGGATTTTCTTTTGTTGCTGTTTTGTTTTATTTTCTGCTTACAACCTTTTAAATAAACCTGACTATGTTTCAGATTGCACCTATGTATGCTGTTTGCCTGATTTGGATGAACCAGATATGTGTCCTTTGACCCCAGCAAAGGCGATCCCAGTGACTTATATCCCAATTGGTGCTTCGGATGCGGGCAGGACGTTAAAGTATCTGAGAAAATGGAGGATGTGGTGAACGCCTTGTTACGTTCTACTGCAGCCCAGCAGGAGGCAACCAGAGAACAACAGCGTACAAACGCTAACCAGCAAGAAGCAAACCGCTTGCTGTCTGAACAGCTGAGAACATTATTAGAGACCACAAGTAAGACCGCCAGACACTGCAGGAGGTGGTACAGCGGGTGGCAAGCCTGCCTGTGGTATCGCCAGAGTCACAGCAAAGACCAATTCATGTGAGCCAATATTTGCAAAAGATGACACCTGAGGATGACGTGGAGGCTTTTATTACTACATTTGAAAGGACTGCATTGCGAGAAGCATGGCCCCGAGCACGCTGGTCTGGTCTGCTTGGCCCGTTTCTGTCAGGAGAGGCGCAAAAGGCCTACTTTGATCTGGAACCAGAGGCAGCCCAGCTGAAAGCCGAGATCCTGGCTAGATTGGGTGTAACCCTAGCTGTCAGAGCCCAGAGAGTACACCAGTGGACTTACAGAGCGGATAAACCTCCACGTTCGCAGATGTTTGACCTCATCCACCTGAGCAGAAAGTGGCTACAACCAGAGGTTTTATCAGCACCTGGGGTGGTTCAAGGGATGGACCGGTATCTACGGGCACTACCCCCAGCACTGAGGAAGTGGGTAAGCCATGGTGACCCTAAAACAGCCAATGAGCTGGTGGACCTTGTCGAACGTTATTCGGCGTCAGCAGAGCTGCTGAGCGATACCCAGCATCAACCTTCATCTACTCGGATGACGAAATTTCCAGGTGTCCCTGGTAAGACTGTTCTGTGGTTTAAGGGAGCTGGGAAAAATGTAAAGACTTTGAGTGTGGATGATGATGAGACTGTGGGCTCAGGAAAACCTAAAATGCCTAATTATGGACTAAGCAAAGGTCCTATAAGGGGTTTCCGCTGCCATGAGTTGGGTCATATTGCAATGAACTGTCCTGTAACTACTGAACCTACAGTATGTAATGTGATGTTGCCTTTTTGAAAAAAACATATGTCAATGTTTGCTCAGTTGGTGTGTACTGCTGCATGCTCAGATGACTCTAAAAGACATCTGTGTGAATTGACAGTGGATGGTAAAAAGGTGATTGCATTGCTTGACTCAGGGAGTGTAGTAACATAGTAACATAGTAACATAGTAACATAGTAAATAAGGTTGAAAGAAGACAAGAGTCCATCAGGTTCAACCTAGGAAAATCCTACTGTGTTGATCCAGGAAGGCGAAAAACCCCTATGGGGCAGAAGACAAACGCCCCACCACAGGGAGAAACACCCCCCCCCCCCCCTCCCCCGACTGCAATGGCAACCAGAACAATCCCCGGATCAACGTATCACCAGAAATCTAATGCCCATAACTTGTAATATTATATTTTTCAAGAAAAGCATCCAGGCCTCCCTTGAACTTATTTACTGAATCAGCCATGACAACATCATGTGGCAGAGAGTTCCACAGTCTTACCGCTCGTACAGTAAAGAACCCGCGTCGATGCTGATGATGAAATCTTCTTTCCTCTAGACGTAGAGGATGCCCCCTTGTCATTGTTACAGACCTAGGAGTAAAAAGACCACTACAAAAATCTCTGTACTGTCCATGCATATATTTGTACATTGTGATCAGATCGCCCCTAAGACGTCTTTTTTCTAGCGTAAATAACCCCAAGCGTGATAACCTGTCCTGGTACTGTAACCCACCCATTCCCTTAATGACCTTTGTTGCCCTCCTCTGCACCCGCTCCAGTTCACCTATGTCCTTCTTATGTACCGGTGCCCAAAACTGTACACAGTATTCCAAGTGTGGTCTGACCAGTGATTTATAAAGAGGCAAAACTATGTTCTCATCTTTAGCATCTATACCTCTTTTGATGCATCCCATTATTTTATTAGCCTTGGCAGCTGCTGCCTGGCACTGATCACTAAAGTTGAGTTTACTGTCCACCAATACCCCCAGGTCCTTTTCGGAAGTAGTTTTACCCAGTGTTTTATTATTTAGCACATAACTGTACTTATTATTTCTATGGCCCAAATGCATAACCTTACATTTATCCACATTAAACTTCATTTGCCATTTCTCCGCCCAAGCCTCTAGCTTCTCCAAATCCCTCTGTAATATGATATTATCCTCCTCTGTACTGATTACTTTACCCAGTTTAGTATCATCTGCAAAAATGGAGATTCTGCTCTGTAGCCCCTCTACAAGATCATTAATAAAAATATTAAAAAGAAGTGGACCCAACACTGACCCCTGTGGTACCCCACTAGTAACTAAAACCCAATCTGAATATGTTCCATCAATGACCACCCTCTGTTTTCTATCACACAACCAGTTACTTACCCATTTGCATACGTTTTCCCCGAGTCCCAGCATCCTCATTTTGTTGACCAACCTTTCATGCGGCACAGTATCAAATGCCTTTGAAAAGTCCAGATACACAACATCCACAGCCTCCCCCAGGTCCAGTCTATAACTTACCTCTTCATAGAAGCCGATCAGATTAGTCTGACAGGACCGATCCCTCATAAATCCATGCTGGTGCTGAGTCATAAGATTATTTTCATTAAGATACTCCAGTATAGCATCTCTTACAATCCCCTCAAATACTTTACCTACTATAGATGTTAGACTTACGGGCCTGTAGTTTCCAGGATCACTCCTTGACCCCTTCTTGAATATTGGTACCACATTAGCTATGCGCCAGTCCTGTGGAAGAATCCCTGTCGTAATAGAATCTTTAAATAATAGGAATAACGGTCTGTCTAACACAGTATTTAATTCTTGCAAAACTCTAGGATGGATACCTTCTGGGCCCGGTGATTTATGGATTTTAATATTTTTAAGGCGTTTCCCCACTTCTTGTTGTGTTAGGCAGGTGAGATTTATGGGAGGATTAACATTATCCCTAGTCATATCGTCTGTTATGGGATTCTCCTCTGTGAATACAGTAGAGAAGAATGTATTTAGTAGATTGGCCTTTTCCTCTTCCCCCTCCACCATTACACCCAGATTATTTTTGAGGGGACCAACATTTTCGGTTTTAAGTCTTTTGTTATTTATATAGGTGAAGAACATTTTGGGATTTGTTTTACTTTCTTTGGCTATCCTTCTTTCTGTTGCTATTTTTGCTTCTTTTATTTGCGTTTTACACATTCTATTCTTCTGTCTATAGTTGCTCAATGCTTCCCCACTACCTTCTTGTTTTAGTTGTCTGAATGCTTGTTTCTTATCATTTATTGCACCCCTTACAGCTGTAGTTAACCACATTGGATTTCTCTTATTTCTACTACGTTTATTCCCATATGGTATGTGTCGTTCACACGATTTACACAGGATGCTCTTAAATATGTCCCATTTCTCTTGTGTACTTTTATTTCTGAAGGCATTGTCCCAGTCTATGTTCCCAAGGTCCTCTCTTAGTTTTTGGAAATTAGCCTTCCTGAAATTTAATGTTTTTGTAGCCCCTCTGCTAATCATTTTATTGAAGGATAATTGAAAACTTACTATGTTATGGTCACTATTACCTAGGTGACCCCCCACCTCTATTTTTGATAATCTGTCGGGCCTATTGGTTAAGATCAGGTCCAGAAGGGCCCCCCCTCTTGTTTGTTCCTCTACTAGTTGGGAAAGGTAATTATCTTTTACTATTTCCAAAAACACGCTTCCCTTCCTAGAGCTGCAGGTTTCTGCTTTCCAGTTGATATTTGGGTAGTTAAAGTCCCCCATAATAATGACTTCCCCCTGCTTCGCTGCCGCATCTATTTGTCTTATAAGAAGATTTTCTGATTCTTCCACTATACTTGGCGGTTTATAAATCACTCCTATAAGAATTTTATTATTCTTCGTCCCTCCCCTTATTTCTACCCAAAGAGACTCCACATTATCATCACATATATCCTCCCGCAGAATAGGCTTAAGGCATGATTTAACATATAGACAGACCCCTCCCCCTTTCTTATTTTTACGGTCATTTCTGAATAGACTATAACCCTGGATATTAACAGCCCAGTCATAGGTCTCATCCAGCCATGTCTCGCTTATCCCCACTATATCATATTTCTCTTCAACCATTATGAGTTCTAATTCCTCAGCTTTATTAGTGAGGCTTCGAGCATTAGTATACATACATTTAATATATTTGTCCATATTCCCTTTCCTTTTATCACTAGTGACTATTCTAACCCCTCCCGCCGCTCCACCCCCAGTTCCATAATCTAGGCCCAGCTCTCCATCTACTCTGTCTTTACTTACTATATTGTAGTTGCCCTCCCCCCCGTAGTAACTCTGGTAAAGGCCAAGCTTATCAGTCCTCCAGTCAGTCGGTCAGACACTTTCACAGTAACTTCTGTGCATGGGGATACATGTGAATACCAAACTACAATTGCTTGTGTTACAACTCCCTATGGGTCAGTGTACCATAAGGTTGGGCTAGTCCCAACTTTAATGCATGATGTTATTCTGGGAAGGGATTTTCCGTATTTTTGGAAATTATGGGAAAGCAAGTTGGTGACTACAGAGAGTACACCTTCCATAAGCCCAGAACCACCCTTACCAATCATTGAAACACCTTTTGAAAGGATTGGGATGGATTTGGTAGGTCCCTTAATAAGGTCTGCAGAGGGTCACCAGCACATTCTAGTCATAATGGATTATGCTACATGTTATCCTATGGCCATTCCTTTACGCAATACAGCATCTAAAACCATTGCAAAAGAATTAGTCCAGGTATTCAGTAGAGTGTGCATTCCAAAGGAAATACTTACAGACCAAGGGACACCATTTATGTCTAAAGTAATGAAGGAACTTTGCAGGCTGTTTAAGGTGTCACAGTTACGTACCTCAGTCTATCATCCCCAGACAAATGGTTAAGTTGAGAGATTTAATAAGACTCTGAAACAGATGTTAAAGAAGGTAGTAGACAAGGATGGCAAAAACTGGGATTTTTTGCTTCCATATCTGTTGTTTGCTGTAAGAGAAGTACCACAGTCATCCACAGGGTTCTCACCTTTTGAGCTGGTGTATGGTAGACATCCCAGAGGCTTATTGGATGTGGCTAGAGAAACCTGGGAAGGGCAGGTTACCCCCTACAGAAGTGTGATAGACCATATTTCACAGATGCAGGATAGGATTTCAGCAGTAATGCCAATTGTAAAAGAACACATGGAACGGGCTCAAGGAGCACAGAAGATGGTTTATGACAGGGGAGCTAGGGTCCGTACGTTTTCCCCAGGAGATAGAATACTAATTCTTGTCCCTACAGTGGAGAGCAGATTCCTGGCCAAATGGCAGGGTCCATTTGAGATCATTGAAAAGGTAGGGGACGTTAATTATAAAGTGTACCAGCCAGGTAAAAGAAAAACAGAACAGATTTACCATGTGAATCTGATTAAACCTTGGAAAGAGCGTCAGGCCCTGGCTGCAGAGCTTAACTCACCGGTCCATAATGAGTCAGTAATACCTGAGGTGAAGGTAGCAGAGCCCCTATCTGATGGGCAAAAGAAAGAGGCTAGACACTTGGTCCTTCATAACAGATTTTTTTTTCTGACAAACCAGGGCAGACTCCACTTATAAAACATGACATCATAACTGAACCTGGAGTAAGGGTACAGGTAAAGCCCTATAGAATTTCTGAAGCCAGGCGGGAGGCAGTCTCAAAGGAAGTGAAAGAGATGCTGGAGTTGGGAGTCATTAAGGAATCTCATAGTCCAGCTCTATTGTGCTAATACCAAAACCAGATGGTACCAAAAAATTTGTAATGACTTAAGAAAGCTAAACTCCGTATCCAAGTTTGATGCTTATCCAATGGATGAGCTCATAGACCAACTTGGCAAAGCTAGGTACATAACAACTTTAGATCTGACAAAAGGGTATTGGCAGATTCCTTTGACCAAGTCTGCCAAGGAAGACAGCATTTTCCACACCGGATGGTCTATTTCAATACGTAACTATGCCTTTTGGTCTACATGGTGCTCCAGCGACCTTTCAGAGGTTAATGGATAGAGTGCTGAAACCATATTCAGCACTCAGCCTATCTTGATGACATAGTGGTACATAGCCCCGACTGGCAAACGCACCTTTCAAACGTTCAGGCCGTCATTGATAGTTTGAAAGAGGCAGGGCTGACTGCGAACCCTAAGAAATGTCACATTGGGCTAGAGGAAGCCAGATATTTGTGGTATATAATTGGAAGAGGTATAGTCAGGCCTCAAGTTGACAAGATTGAAGCAATTCGGAATTGGCCCCAACCAATTAATAAAAAAAAGGTGAGGGCATTTCTGGGAATTACTGGGTATTATAGACGCTTCATACCCAATTTTGCAGCCATAGCAGGTCCCCTGACTGATCTCACCAGGGGAAAAGAGTCAGTGATGATAAAGTGGAACCCTGAAGCAGAAAGAGCATTCTGAACACTGAAAGCATCTCTTTTGTTCACAGCCAGTGTTGGTCACTCCGGACTTCAAAAAGGAATTTGTGGTACAAACAGACGCTTCAGAGGCAGGAATAGGGGCGGTCTTGTCTCAAGTCAGGGATGGGGAGGAACATCCAGTGCTTTATTTAAGCAGAAAGTTAAATAAACATGAGAAAAACTATGTAATCATTGAAAAAGAATGCTTGGCCATCAAATGGGCTCTAGAATCCCTCAAATATTATCTGCTGGGAAGAAAATTTAGGTTAGTCACTGACCATGCCCCCTTAAGGTGGATGAACCTGAATAAAGAAAGGAATAGCAGAGTAACTAGATGGTTCCTAGCTCTTCAGGCATACAAATTTACAGTATTGCATAGGCCGGGAAGCCTAGTGGTTACTGTTGCCCAGTCCCACTGGCCTGAGCAGAGGGGGGGATATGTGACACCTATGCAGGAATGGTTGTGAAATGAAGGTATATTTCTCCTAGGTTCCTCTCCTATGTGAGCTAACAGCCAAGGCCTCTCACCTGCAGGGTAATTAATAAAGCTGCTCAGAGGGCGGGTATATAAGAGAAGACAGGAGAGCAGAAAGATCTCTCTGTCTGGGGACACAGAAAGCCTGTCTGTGTGAGAGACTGGGGTGAGTAGTAAAGGTTGCTTAAAGGGAACCTGTCACCCCCCGTGCCGGGGTGACAGGCTCCCGACCCCCCGTTAGAGCCCCCTATACTTACCTAATCCCGCCGGGTCCCGCTTCTGGAGGTGGTCGGGGGATGAAGATCTCAGCCTCTACAGCCCGGCGCGCGCGCTGAGAGATGAGTCCAACGCTCATAGAGAATGACGGAGCGCTGGACTCTCCTGTCATTCTCTATGGGTGTTGGACTCATCTCTCAGCGCGCGCGCCGGGCTGCAGCGGCTGAGATCTTCATCACCCGACCACCTCCAGAAGCGGGACCCGGCGGGATTAGGTAAGTATATGGGGCTCTAACGGGGGGTCGGGAGCCTGTCACCCCGGCACGGGGGGTGACAGGTTCCCTTTAAGTGTTTTGTAAGCTGGCAGGGAGTAGCTCTCCAGCTGATAGTCAGGATACCTGAATGTATAGTAAGTGCCGGACAGGCAAGGATTTTCTTTTGTTGCTGTTTTGTTTTATTTTCTGCTTACAACCTTTTAACCCCTTAAGGACAGAGCCTGAAATGGCCTTAAGGACAAAGACAAATTTTAAGAATATGACCTGTGTCACTTTATTCATTAATAACTTCGGGATGCTTTTACCTATCCGGCTGATTCTGAGATTGTTTTTTCGTGACATATTGTACTTCACATTTCTGGTAAATTGGAGTCGATACTTATAACGAATCTTTATGAAAAAAAACAAAATAACGTGAAATTGTGAAAAAATGCATTTTCCAACTTTGAAACTCTTCTGCTTATACAGAAAATGGTTATGCCACATAAATTATATATTAAATAGCATTAGCAACATATCTACTTTATGTTGGCGGCATTTATTAAACTATCTTATTTTTTTTAGACAATAGAAAGCTTAAAACATTAGCAGCAATTTTCCAAATTTTCAGCAAAATTTCTAAATCAGATATTTTTAGGGACCTGTTCGGGTTTAAAGTGTATTTGAGGGGACTGTATGTTAGAAAGCCCCACAAAGCACCCCATTTCAGAAACTGCACCCCCCACACTCTGCAAAAGCACATCCAGAAAGTTTTTTAACCCTTTAGGCGAGTCACAGAAATAAAAGCTAAGTGTGTAAGAAATTTAAAATTTAAAATTTTCTGTGCAGATTTTATTGTAATCCAATATTTTTCATAATTATAAACCCATTACAAGAGAAATGCACCCCAATACTGATTGCCCCGTTGCTGCAGTTTATAGAAATACCCCATATGTGGTCCTATTGCGCTATTTGACGCAACCATAAGCCTTAGATATAAAGGAGCGCCTAGTGAATTTCAATGCCTCTGTTATATTTGGTCATTTTTGACTGTACCACTTCAGGTTGGCAGAGGCTCTGGGGTGCCAAAACACTGGAAACCCCTCACAAGTGACCACATTCTGGAAACTAAACCCCTCATGGAATGTAACAAGGGGTGCAGTGAGCATTATGACCCCACAGG
Organism: Dendropsophus ebraccatus; assembly: GCF_027789765.1. Taxonomy (NCBI): domain Eukaryota; kingdom Metazoa; phylum Chordata; class Amphibia; order Anura; family Hylidae; genus Dendropsophus; species Dendropsophus ebraccatus. The sequence continues at coordinate 101,858,871 of NC_091456.1, forward strand.
TGTTTCACAGATTTTCAGAACAATGTGGCGTGAAAAAAGAAACTTTTTTTTTTACACTGAAACGTTGTTCTAGCCTTCAATTTTTCATTTTCACAAAGGGATACAAGGAAAAAAAACAAAAAACGTGTAGCAGTTTCTCCCGAGTACGGAAATACCCCACATGTGGACATAAAGTGCCAAGCGGGCGCAGGACGAGCCTCCAGAGGGAAGGAGCGCCAATTGGCTATTGGAAGCTGGATTTCACTGGAATGGATTTCATGAGCCATGTCGCATTTACAGAGCCCTCGTGCTGCCAAAACACTGGAAACCCCCCACAAGGGACCCCATTCTGGAAACTACACCCCTCAAGGAATCTAACAAGGGGTGCAGTGAGCATATGGACCCCGCTGGTGACGGGCACAAATGTGGAACAATGTGATGTGGAAGTGAAAAAATTAATTTTTTCACTTTCACGGCACAAATGTGCCTGTTATCAAGGGGTCCATATCCTCACTGCACCCCTTGTTAGTTTCCAGAATGGGGTCACTTGTGGGGGGTTTACAGTGTTTTGGCAGCACGACGGCTCTGTAAATGCGACATGGCCTATGAAATCCATTCCAGTGAAATCCAGCCTCCAAAATCCAAATGGCGCTCCTTGCCTTCGTAGGCTTGCCCTGGGTATTTACGAACTCAGGGAATTGCTCTACACATTTTGTGTGTTTTTTTTCTCTTTTAACCCCTTGTGAAAATGAAAAATTCAAGGCTAAACCAACATTATAGTGTAAAAAATGTAATATTTCATTTTCACGCCACATTGTTCCACATTTGTGCCCGTCACCAGTGGGGTCCATATGCGCACTACACCCCTTGTTACATTCCCTGAAGGGTGTAGTTTCCATAATGGGGTCACTTGTGGGGGGGTTTACTGCTTTGGCAACACAGGGAGTTTTTAAATGTAACATGGCCCTCAAAATCCATTCTACCCAAATCCAGCCCCAAAAAGCTAAATGGCGCTCCTTCCCATTGGAGGCTTACCCTGCACCCGCATAGCGCCTTAAGTCCACATGTGGGGTATTTCCGTACTCTGGGGAAATTTCTCTACATGTTTTGTTCTGTTTCTTCTCTTTTAACCCATTGTGCAAAAGAGAAATTTCAAGACTAGATCAATGATTTTGTGTAAAAAAAGGTTTTTTTACACTTAAACATTGGCCTAGCCATGAATTTTTCATTTTCACAAGGGTTTAAAAGAGGAAAAAAAACACAAAACGTGTAGAGCAGTTTGTCCTGAGTACGAAAATACCCCACGAGTGGACATAAAGCGCCATGCGGCCACAAGACGAGCCTCTAAAGGGAAGGAGCGCCATTTGGCTTTTGGATGCTGGATTTGGCTGGAATGGATTTCAAGGGCCATGTTGCATTTACAAAGACCCTATGCTACCAGGACAGTGGTAAACCCCCACAAGTGACCCCATTCTGGAAACTACACCCCTCAAGGAATCTAACAAGGGGTGCAATGAGCATATGGACCACACTGGTGACGGGCACAAATGAGGAACAATGTGACGTGAAAGTGAAAAATTTCGTTTTTTCATTTTCCCAGCACAAATGTGCCCGTCATCAAGCGGTCCATAACCCTCATTGCACCCCTTGTTAGATTCCTTTAGGGGTGCAGTTTTTAGAATGGGGTCACTTTTGGGGGGCCTCCACTGTCTTGGCAACAGGGCCTTTGTAAATGCGACATGGCATTCACCATCTATTCTAGCCAAATGGCGCTCCCTCCCTGCGGAGGCTTACCCTGCACCCGCCTGGCATTTTATGTCCACATGTGGGGTATTTTCATACTTGGGGGAAGTTGCGCTACACATTTAGTGTTTTTTTTATCTTTTAACCCCTTGTAAAAAATAAAAAATAAAGACTAGATCAATGATTTAGTGTAAAAAAATTTTTTTTTTTACACTAAATGTTGGTCTAGCCTTAATTTTTTTCATTTCCACAAGGGGTTAAAAGAGAAAATAAATGCAAAACGTGTAGGGTAATTTCCCCTGAGTATGAAAATACCCCACATGTGGGCATAATGTGCCATATGGGCACAGGGCAAGCCACCAGAGGGACAGAGGGCCATTTAGAGGCTGGAATGGAGGATGGAGGCCATGTCGCATTTACAAAGCTCCTGTGCTGCCAGGACAGTAGAAACCCCCCACAAGTGACCCCATTTTGGAAACTACACCCCATAAGGAATCTAACAAGGGGTGCAGTGAGCATATGGACCCCAATGGTGACTGGCACATGTGTAGAACATGTGCTGTGAAGATGAAAAATACCATTTTTTTTCATTTTCACGGCACAAATGTGCCTGTCACCAGGGGGCCATATCCCCGCTGCACCCCTTGTTAGATTCCTTATGGGGTGTAGTTTCCAGAATGGGGTCACTTGTGGGGGGTTTGTACTGTCCTGGCCACACAGAGGCTTTGTAATTGCATCATGGCATCCTCTAATGGGAATGGCGGCCATACCTATTTATCTGGGGAAAAGGGACAATTTTAATTTATTTGGGAGCATAAGGCCAATTATTAGTTTATAAGGTTGAAAATGACAGGTGTCCATCAAATTTAGCCTGTGTTGATCCAGAGGAAGGCAAAAAACCCTTGTGAGCCAGACAACAGTAGCATCATCACAGGGGAAAAATTCCTTCCCGACTCCATAATGGCAATCAGAATAATCCCTGGATCAACATGACCCCTGAAATAGGAATAAGGGAAAGAATTTAGAAAATTTAGAACTCCAATGACATGTGCAGAGGCCGGGGTTATCTGGACAGGTGTCACACTGGTAAATGGTGTCCTTCCTGATCCCCCCCTTTTACGGCACACTCTGCACTTCTTTTGGGATCTCCCCTTTTTTCCAGTGTGTGGGACTTCACCTGGAAAATGTTGTCCCTGTACGATACGGGGTCCTTCATATCCAGAAGCGCTGGGGCCCGCTCCGTGGCTGCCGAATATCAGGGCTTTGATCACTGCTTCCTGGAATTCAAGGAATTTCCCCGGGTGGCCGGCATATCGGTACAGCACAAAAGCGTTGTACATCGCTGTCTGTACCAGATATACGGCCACCTTTTTGTACCACCGTCTGGTTTTTCTCGTGGCGTTATATGGTTTCAGGACTTGATCTGAGAGATCAACTCCTCCCATATACTGATTGTACTCTAGAACACAATCAGGTTTGTTCACAACGTTTGTGGTACCACGTACAGTGACAGGGGTGGCGCTATTCCTGTGAATTGTGGTCAAAATAAGGACATCGCTTTGTCCTTATATTTGACCAACAACATATTTTAACAGGCATAGGCCCTGCTCTCCCCCCTTTGCATCAGTTGTCTAACAGGGTGACTTTGGAAGCCTCTTTGATTTTTTCGGATCATGCCGCAAGCTACAGTAGCTCGAGCAGCGAGGGACCGAAACAGGGGGATGCTGGTATGAAAGTTATCAACGTACAGGTGATAACCTTTATCCAGCAGTGGGAAGATCAGTTCCCAAACGATCTTCCCACTAACTCCGACTATGGGGGGGGCATTCTGGGGGCTGGATTTGGGTGTCCCTACCCTCATATACTCTAAATCTGTAAGTGTACCCTGAGGTACTCTCACAGAGTTTGTATAGTTTCACGCCATACCGTGATCTTTTATTGGGAAGGTACTAGCGGAAATGGAGTCTTCCTTTGAAGCTCAGGAGGGACTCATCTACTGAGATGTATTTCTCTGGGATATACATCTAAGTAAATTTGGCTGAGAAGGGCTCTATGACCGGCCGTACTTTGTACAGTCGGTCATACGAGGGATCATCTCATGGGGGGGACCTTGTTTGCGTTAAGTACCATGCTGCGGGGGCGTACACTTACGCCCGATGTCGTTAAGGGGTTAAATAAACCTGACTACGTGTCAGATTGCACCTATGTATGCTGTTTGCCTGATTTGGATGAACCAGATACGTGTCCTTTGACCCCAACAAAGGCAATCTAAATGACTTATATCACAATATATATAGAAATATCTGAACGAAACAAACTACACTACTTTCCCTGCATGGTGAACGCCATAAAACGAATATATCCGTGCAATATATTCACTGTTGGTATATATGTGTTGTATATTGCTGATAGAATATATATATGTATGTATAAATCTGTTTATGCAGTTGGCTACATAGATTTCTTAACTACTAATTGTTAATTGGGGGGGGGGGGGTGCGCCATTTCAATTCTCGCCTCAGGCAGCAGAAAACCTAGAATCGGCCCTGCGCATGCCCAAGGATTATAACTTTATTTCCTCCCGTATTAAGATGCTGCTGCAGCCGTGGCTGGTACATTCCGCGAGCTGCACAAAAGCTTCATACAGGGCTGACTGGTTCCCTTATAAATTCTATAAATTTATATGGGTCCCTAGATACATGAACACCCAAGTATTCAAATGACTGATTAGACTTTTTTTTAAGCCATATGAACATGTGTTTTTATCTGAGCCAGATGATAAGCCCATATAGAAAGATTTATTCTAGTTAATTTTCAGGCCTGCTACTTTCTCAAAGCTGGTGAATTTTTCCATCACTATTGGAATACCCGAATCTGGATCCCGGACAAACACCAACAAGTCGTCCACATACAGTACTAGACGGTCAACTTCTCCCGAACCCTTTGATGTACTTACCTTGTTTTATCATAGCTGACAAAGATTCCAAATAAAGTGCAAACAGTAGCTGAAAGAGAGAGGACAGCCCTGACACGTACCCCTGGACAAACTGAGAGTGAGGCTGTCGGATGCAAATACAGCATCCTAATCCAACCCCTTATCTGGTGATCAGAATTATAGAACCTTCCACAGGAAATGCCACTCTACTCTGTCAAAGAACATCAATAGACAGGATGGAGCCGGACTCATTCCGTTTCAGCTGTATATTAGTGAATATGCTTTCTATATTTGAAAAAATAGAGCGATTCGGAGTAAAACCATTCTGGTCATCAGTAATCAATTTAGTAATAATCCTATTTACTGGGCAGTATCTTAGCAAATATTTTTGTGTCTGCATTTAGTAGCGAAATTGGACAATATGCTTTTATATTCAGGGGGTCTTTGTTTTTTGGGGGAACAAGACTATTGTGGCTCCATGCATACTGTAGATATCAGGACTTCGTGGGAACATGGCAGACTGAAATGGTTTGTTAGGAAGAAGTAGCAGGATTGTTTCTGCTTGTATGTCGAGGGGAGATTAACACAAAGAAAAGGAGTATTGGCACAAGGTGCCTCTTAGCCTTCCCTGGCTGTAGTATGTATCTGCAGAGTGGTCTGTGTTGACAGCTGTAGCGTGTCCTGTTACATTGTTACAGTCTGCGATGTTGCCCTAAAGTCCTGTTATATAGTAGCAACTCAGATTAACACTCTTTTGTTTACAACAGTGTGAGCTTTACATTCAATAAGCAGCATTATCGCATGAGGAGTTCTATTGACTAACCAATTACTATGTATACCAAAAACGCACTATAGTTGCAGTTTGGATTCAATCCTCTGGGGCTGAGTGTGTCCTAAATCCAAAATTTGTGTTGTAGTAATCTTTTTTTTATGGCTGTGTCATTCTCACCTTCCACCTCCTTGAGGACCATCCATTTAATTTCACTGACATTATGTTTAAACTCCACAAAATGTTTCACAACCCATGTCTCACCATATTTATTAACTCCTTCCTCTACACCTTTTTGTAATCCTCTTCTGATAGCGGCCCTATGTTCTCCTAAGCCAGTGTTTCTCAACTCAAGTCAGTCTTTAAGACCCACCAACAGGTCATGTTTTAAGGATTTCACAGTTGATATAATTATAGTCAGTGCACCAGTAACTGCCGCAGCTGTTCGTTGTATGGGATATACGAAAAACATGACCTGTTGGTGGGTCTTGAGGACTGGAGTTGAGAAACATTGTCCTAAGCGAACCTTCACACAGCGGGACATTTGTCCGACATAGCAGAGGCCGCACTGGCACTTAAAGGGGTTGTTCAGTTTAAAACATTTTTCTCCCATTCTGACCCTTTGCCAAAGTTATGCATACAACCCCTTTTCCTCTCAGTACCAGAGTGGTCGTTTTCCCTGACTTTGACCCCCTCTCCAGCTGCACAGGAAGTTCTGTAGTTCTGAAAATTTCTCTGACTGTCGTCACATAAGTTTATGTCAGAGAAGGTGTAATGTCACTGGGCGGTCCTGGCAGTTAGATAGTCTTTCCTAATTGGTCCCCTTCCTCACGGCTAATTTAAATATGTGGCGTATGAATTCCTTTTGGTCTTACAGACTTATGTGAGCAGCAGCCAGATTCTAGCCCATGTAGAATAGCTGACTGCCATTATAATGTCTGTACTGTGATGTCCCTGTATGTACATACAAGCTCTGCTGTATTACAGCGGCTTCCTGATATAGCAGAGCTGCCATGAACATGGCAACTCCGCAGTGGAACTCAGCTCTAATACATCAGGAAGAAGCTGTAATCCAGCAAAGCTTATATGTTCATAGAGGGACATCACCCTGCCCCCTGCCGCTGCCCACCTTCCCCTAGATACCACCATCCCCCCAGAGCCCCCGCTGGCCAGGACATCACCCTGACCCCCATCGCTGCCCTCTCTGGCCGCCCACTGTCCCCTGGATGCCGCCATCCCCCCTGGAGCCCCCGCTGGCTGAGAAGCCATGCAATGTAGCAGAGCTGAGTTTCCCTACAGCGCTGCTTTGTTCCTGTAGTATGCTTACCACCAGGAACATTGCAGCACTGTAGGGAAATTCAGCATCTGGAAGATGCTGTAATCTTGATGCTGATCCACACGCGCTGCACGCCCCACTGCTCCCTGCACAGGATAATGCCGCTCTTTGTGTAACAGGAGGTGCCGATTTCCCCCCAGCTGAGCCTGTTAGAAATTCTAAGGTTGTGTCAGTCAATGTATCACAACATCCACACAGTCACATGTCCACTATTGGCCAATAGAAGATATAGAAGATGGAAGGTCCTTAACGATTTTGTTTCACTGACATGAGTAAGATTGTCATGGTAACCGAGCAAGGATCTTTACCATTATAAGTAGCAGAGTTCATACAGTAAACTAGCAGAGCTGAGGGGACGGTACCCAAGTCGCTCTTAACCCTTTAGTGACCGCCGCATGCATATTCACGGCGGCCACTAATGGGCTTTATTCCGATGGGTACGCCTTTTAACGGCGGGTGCATCGGAATAAATTACCGCGCGGCGGCGGCAGCAGAGCGGGTGATCAGCGGTCAGTGTGACTGCTGACACCCTCCTGTAACTGCCCGGAGCGGAGGATTCTCTGCTCCGAGCAGTTTAACCCGTTAAATGCCGCTGTCAAACCATGACAGCGGCATCTAACGGGTGCCGGTGTGTCCTGGTCGGCGCCGCGGGTCACTTACGTGATCGCGATGTCCCGCGATGCCGTCCGGTGTCCTGGTGGTCTCCATGGTGATCCGGGGTCCTAATGAAGGTCCCCGGGGTCACCATGGAGATGCCTCATGCTGACAGGAGTGGCTGTGGCTATTGCCCGTCTTACCCATTTTTGCTTTATAAGACGCACTTATAAAACTAAGTGCATCCTATAAAGCGAAGACGGCTCCCCAGCAGAGCTGAGCACCGCAAGGAAGCCGTCCTGCCCGCCCCCTGTATTGCCGCTCACTAAGCATATGCATAGTGAGCGGCCCTGAGCGACCCCCTCCGCCCGCCCCTTCTATCGCTTCTCAGCTGAGCCGATCATAAGCCCAGGAAAGTGCAATGAGCAGCACTTTCCTGGGCTTCTGATCGGCTCAGTTAAGTGGCGATAGAAGGGGCCGGCAGTCCAGGAACAGACCCGTCCGCCGGCCCCAGCAGCTGATGTCTCCCGTTAGCGTGCCACTCCCGTCATCCTCCGGGCACAGGCAGCGGGGTACAGAGACGCTGCCTGTGTCCTGGATGTATCGTGCAGCCGGACACTTCCGGCACAGGCAGTCTCTCTGTACCCCGCTGCCCGTGCCCGGAGGATGACGGTAGTGGCGCGCTGACGGGAGAGGAGCTGCTGGGGCCCGGCGGACAGGTGAGTAACTGGTTTGTTTTGGGGGTCACTGGCTACTATGGGGGGCACTGGCTACTATGGGGGCACTGGCTACTATGGGGAGCACTGGCTACTATAGGGGCACTGGCTACTATGGGGGGCACTGGCTACTATGGGGGGCACTGGCTACTATGGGGGGCACTGGCTACTATAGGGGCACTGGCTACTATGGGGGCACTGGCTACTATAGGGGTACTGGCTACTATAGGGGTACTGGCTACTATAGGGGTACTGGCTACTATGGGGGGTACTGGCTACTATGGCGGGCACTGGCTACTATAGGGGTACTGGCTACTATGGGGGGCACTGGCTACTATGGGGGGCACTGGCTACTATGGGGGGCTTTATATGCAAAGATGTGGGGGATTTGATGGCGGCGGTTGGGGGGGGCCCAATTCCCACCTCTGCCCAGGGGCCCATAATGCTGTTAAGACGGCCCTGGGCATGATACAATACATTGCAGTACATCAGGTACTGCAATGTATTGTATCAGTGATCTAAGTATTTTACACTAGTGTACAGTAATGTACACTAGTGTAAAAGTAAAAAAAAAAGTGTGCACCAAACACAACACAGCCCCCCCCAATAATAAAAATGCATTACATTCCCCATACATAATAAAAGTTGACATAAAAGTGATCAAAAACACAAATCATATACATATTTGGTATTGTTACGTCCGTAACGACCCAATCTATAAAACTATATCAATAAGTACACCGCACGACACACGCTGTAAAAAAAAACTAAAAAAAACAGTACCAGAATAGCCCAAAACCAGCTCTGTTGCCCAAAAGATAAGAACGCTATGGATCTTGCAATGTGGCGACAGTTTTTGTGGGTTTTTGCTAGGAAGATAGTTTCTATTGCGCCAAAGTGATAATAGTTTAAAAAAACCTACACAAATGTGGTATCGCCGTAACCGTAGTGACCCAGAGAATACATGTATTATGTTATTAGTGACCGCCGATACGGATTTTTACGGCGATCACTAATGGGCTCTATTCTGCTGCCATTAGCTCTTTATGGCGATGGTGCAGAATAGTGCAGTGGCGCCGGTAAGGCCCCCAGCCCCCTCCTCTCAGCTATTGGAGGTAGCTGAGGGGTTGGGGTAGAATGTGGGGTCAGTCCCGGCCAGTCCCCTCACCGGCGATCGCCGTTATTACCAGTATAACTGCGGCCACCGGTAACGGACATTGCCAGCGCAGCTGAACGCTTTCATCTCTTCTCTCAGTGAATCCACAGTGAGAGGAGATGAAAACATGTCCCCCCCCTATCCCCAGAATTAACCCTAATGACCTGGTCACTGACCCTCCCCTCCCTGGGCGGCCATCTGATCCAAGATGGCCGCCGCCATCACTCTGAATAGACTCTGTTCACGGTGATGGATTCCTAAAAATGATCAAAGCTCCATTCTCTCCACCACCGGAGGTGGCAGAGAGCATGTGGCAATGATCGGGGACCACCCGGTGTGGTCCCAGTACAAGCGATCAGCGGTATATACTATATACCGCCGATCGCATGTTCTTAAATGGTGCCGGCACTTTTTTATCCCTGTCACAAGTCAAAAGCCGCCCCGGATTAGCTGTAACCACCCCAGATTACCTGTAACCACCCCAGATTACCTGTAACCACCCCAGATTGCCCGTCACCTCCCCAGATTGCCTGTAACCACCCAGATTGCCCGTAATCATCGCAGACAGCCCGTAACCACCACAGATACTATATACCGCCGATCGCATGTTCTTAAATGGTGCCGGCACTTTTTTACCCCTGTCACAAGTCAAAAGCCGCCCCGGATTAGCTGTAACCACCCCAGATTACCCGTTACCTCCCCAGATTACCTGTAACCACCCCAGATTACCCGTCACCTCCCCAGATTGCCTGTAACCACCCAGATTGCCTGTAACCATCGCAGACAGCCCGTAACCACCACAGATTGCCCGTAACCATCGCAGACAGACCGTCGCCACCCCAGATTGCCGGTCGCCACCCCAGATCACCAGTGAACACCACCAGATTGCCCGTCACCACCCCAGATAGCCAGAGAACACTCCCAGATAGCCAGTAAACACCCCCAGATAGCCAGTAAACACCCCCAGATTGCCCGTAACCACCCCAGATTGTCCGTAACCTACCCAGATTGGCACAGACTGCTCGTAACTACCCCAGATTGCCCATAACCACACCAGATTCCCTTTCGCAACCTCAGATTGCCAGTAACCACCCCGAGATTGTCCATTACCACCCCAGATAGCCAGTAAACACTCACATATTGCCTGTAACTAAAATGACACTCCTTCCCTTCTGAGCCCTGCTGTGTGCCCATACAGTGGTTTATGCCCACGTATGGGGTACCGTTCTACTCAGGAGAACCTGCGTTACATATATTGGGGTGAGTTTTCTCCCCTGTTCCTCGTGAAATTGTTTAGTTTGAAATTTCTCAAACATGTTATTGGAAAAATTCGATTTTTTTCATTTTTACGGTTTAGTTTTGAATACTTTCCTCCAATACCTGTGGGGTCAAAATGGTCACCACACCCCAAGATGTATTCTTTGAGGGGTGTACTTTCTAAAATGGGGTGAGTTTTGGGGGGGTTCTATTCTTCTGACACTACAGGGGTACTGCAAACGCACCTGGCGCTCAGAAACTTCTTCAGCAAAATCATGCACTAAAAATGCTAATTGGCGCTCCTTCCCTTCTTAGCCCGGCTGTGTGCACATACAGTGGTTTATGCCCACATATGGGGTACCTTTCTACTCAGGAGAACCTACGTTACATATATTGGGGTGAGTTTTTTCCCCTGTCTCTCGTGAAATTGAGAAATTTCAAACTAAACAAACATGTTATTGGAAAAATTTAATTTTTTCATTTTTACCGTCTTCTTTTGAATACTTTCTTCTAATACCTATGGGGTCAAAATGGCCACCACACCCCAAGATGTATTCTTTGAGGGGTGTACTTTCCAAAATGGGGTGACTTTTGCGGGGGTTCTATTCCGCTGACACTACAGGGAAGCTGCAAACGCACCTGGCGCTCAGAAAATTCTTCAGCAAAATCTGAACTGGAAATGCTAATTGTCGCTCCTTCCCTTCTGAGCCCCGCTGTGTGCCCATACAGTGGTTTACACCCACATATGGGGTACCATTGTACTCAGGAGAACCTGCGTTACAAAATTTGGGGTGCATTTTCTCTCATGTTGCTTATGAAAATGAAATACTTTAATCTTTAACAAATATATTATTGTAAAATTTCTAGTTTCCATTTTTTTCCGGCCTAATTGTGAATACTTTCCTCCATCCCCTGTAGGGTTAAAATGCTCATTATACCCCTAGATTAATTCTTTAAGGTGTCTAGTTTTCAAAATGGGGTCACTTATGGGGGTTTATAATATACAAGCCTCCTAAATCAACTTAAAAAAAGAACTGGTGCCTAAAAAAAATCAGTTTTGGAAATTTCATGAAAATTTCATAATTTGCTGATACATTTCTAAGCCCCGTAACACCCTAAAAAAGTGAAATATGTTTACGAAATGAAGCCAGGATAAAGAGGACATATTCATAATGTGACTTACTAACTAATTTTTGACATGGGACTTTTTTTTTTAGAAGCAAAGAATTTCAAAGTTCATAAAGTGCAAATTTTTCATGATATTTTGATGTTTTTCACAAAAAAAAAACACAAGACAGTGACCAAATTTTGCCACTAACATAAAGTACCATATGTTATGAAAAAACAATCTCAGAATCGCTAGCATACGTTAAAGCATCACTGAGCTATAAGCGCATAAAGTGAGACAGGTCAGACTTTGAAAAATGAGCCTGGTCATTAAGGCCCAAATAGGCTTGGTCCCTAAGGGGTTAAAGGGGCATTACATAAGTCGATCTTAAAAGGTCAGTACTCAAGCTGCTCTTAAAGGGATGTTACTCAAGCTGCTCTTAAAGGGACGGTACCCAAGCCATTCTTAAAGGAACGGTACCCAAGTCGCTCTTAAAGGGGCATTAGATAAGTCGCTCTCAAAGGGACGGTACCCAAGCTGCTCTTAAAGAAACGGTACCCAAGTCGCTCTTAATGGAGCGGTACCCAAGTCGCTCTTAAAGGGACGGTACCCAAGTCGTTCTTAAAGGGGCATTACATAAATCGCTCTTAAAAGGACGGTACCCAAGCCGCTCTTAACCCCTGAACTGCCGCGTTCACGGGTGCTTTATGCAGCCTGGGACCACGACTATTAGCGGGCACTGTCCGATCGCCGTGCTTGCTAATTTGCTTTCTAAATGCAGCTGTCAAAGTTGACTGATACATTTAAATAGCTTTTCCCATTCCCTGGTGTCTAGTGGGGGGCAGGGATCCCTGCGTCTGCTTCAGGCCGGGGTCTGCGCCGTAATGGATGCAGCAGCTGAAAGCAATAGAGTGCCTATCTCATTGATCTATGCAGTATTATGTAGTTATACTAGAAGTCCCCCAGGGGGACTTCTAGTATGTGTGTAAAAATAAGAAAGTGTTTTTTTTATTAATAAATAATCCACTCCCCTAATAAAAGTTTGAATCACCCCCCTTTTCCTATTTTATAAATAAAAATTAAAAAATAAACATGTTTTGTATCGCCGCATGTGTAATGGCCCAAACTATTATTTTATTTCATTCCTGATCTCGCACGGTAAACGTCGTAAGGGCAAAAAAATTCCAAAGTGCAAAATGGGCATTTTTGGTCGCATTAAATCCAGAAAAATTGTAATAAAAAGCGATCAAAAGTCATATATGTGCAATCAAGGTACCGATAGAAAGAACACATCATGGCGCAAAAAATGACACCTCACACAGCCCCATAGACCAAAGGATAAAAGCGCTATAAGCCTGGGTATTTGTTTTTATGCCATTCGCCCTGGGGTTAAACTGACTTGTTATATATGTTCCTCAAGTCGTTACGATTACAACGATATATAACATGTATAACTTTTCTTTCATCTGGTGGCTTGTAAAAAATTCTAACTATTGTTAACAAATATACGTTCCTTAAAATCGCTCCATTCCCAGGCTTATAGCGCTTTTATCCTTGGTCTATGGGGCTGTGCGAGGTGTCATTTTTTGCGCCATGATGTTTACTTTCTATCGGTACCTTGATTGCGCATATACGACTTTTTGATCACCTTTTATAAATTTTTTTCTGGATTTGATGCGACCAAAAATACACAATTTTGCACTTCGGGATTTTTTTGCGCATACGCCATATACCGTGTGAGATCTGGAATGTGATAAATTAATAGTTCGGGCGATAACCTAACATGGTTATTTATTTATCTATTCACAAATAAGAACACTTTTTTTTTACACATATACTAGAAGCCCCCCTGGAGGGCTTCTAGTATATACACTTTGATCTCTCATTGAGATCTTTGCTGTATATTTATACAGCAAAGATCAATGAGATCGGCACTCGTTTGCTTTCAACTGCTGCAGCCGAAAACAAACGAGTGCCAAGCCGGGATCAGCGCCATCTTGGCGGAGACCCTGGCCGGCACCAGACACGGAGATCGCTCCCGGGGGCGGGGGGGCGATCTCCGCCACTAGACACCAGGGAAGAGCTGCAGAAGGTAATCGGATGCTACACGCGGCACCCGGGATCGCAGCAGTTCAGAGCGGGGTCGCCACGCGCCCCCGCTCTGAACACCTCTTGCGGACGCATGACATATGGGTACGTCATGCGTCCTTAAGAGGTTAAAAGGAAAGTACCCAAGTCGCTCTTAAAGGGACGGTAGCCAAGTCGCTCTTAAAAGGACGGTAGCCAAGTCACTCTTAAAGGGATGGTACCCAAGTTGTTTTTAAAGGTACGGTACCCAAGTCGCTCTTAAAGGGACGGTCCCGAAGTTGCTCTTAAAGGGACGGTACCCAAATCGCTCTTAATGGGACAGTACCGAGGTCGCTCTTAAAGGGATGGTACCCAAGTCGCTCTTAAAGGGACATTAAATAAGTCGCTCTTAGGGTACAAACCCATATCATACAAAGTATGAGAGATTAAAGTATATATCAAAGTATCAGAGATCAAAGTATATTCTAGTATATGTGTAAAAAAAAAAAAAAAGTGTTTATAGTAAAAAGCCCCCAAACATGTTTGGTATCGCCGCGTGCGTAATCGCCCGAACTATTAATTAATCACATTCCTGATCTCGCACGGTAAACAACGTCAGCGCAAAAAAAATCCCAAAGTGCAAAATTGCGCATTTTTGGTCGCTTCAAATCCAGAAAAAATGTAATAAAAAGCGATCATAAAGTCGTATATGCGTAATCAAGGTACCGATAGAAAGAACACATCATGGCGCAAAAAATGACAACTGACACAGCCCCATAGACCCAAGAATAAAAGCGTTATAAGCCTGGGAATGGAGCGATTTTAAGGAACGTATGTTTGTTAACAATGGTTTTAATTTTTTATAGGCCATCAGATACAATATAAGTTATACATGTTATATATCGTTTTAATCGTAACGACTTGTGGAACATGCATAACAAGTCTGTTTTACCATAGGGCGAATGGCGTAAAAACACAGTTCCCCCAAATAAAAGAAATACGTTTTGTTTTTTTTCAATTTCACCACACTTTGAATTTTTTTCTGGTTTTGTAGTGTACCAAATGCAAAAATTCAGCCTGTCATTGCAAAGTACAATTAGTGACGCAAAAAATAAAGGCTCATATGGGTTTCTAGGTGGAAAAATGCAAGTGCTATGGCCTTTTAAACACCAGGAGGAAAAAACGAAAACTCAAAAACGAAAATGGGCCCCGTCCTTAAGGGGTAAAGGGACTGCACAAAAATTTCTCTTAAAGGCACTGTACCAAAGTTGCTCTTAATGGGACTGTACCAAAGTTGCTATTAAAGGGTTTGTACCAAAGTTGCTCTTAAAGGGACTGTACCAAAGCCACTCTTAAAGAAAGGGTATCAAGGGTTAAAGTTTCTCTTAAAGGGTAGTCACTGTTAAAGGAGTGCTCTTTTCAAGCACGTATGTATTTCCCTGGAAATGCAAATCTAGTTCTGTTTATTATACCCCTGGCCACAAGAGGCCACTCCCTCCCCCAGTTCCCCAGCGCATGAGTGACGTGCAGACAGAGGAGGGGGAAAAATTGGAAGAGGATGTGGCAGTCAGCTGGCGTGGAAGCCAGGTGAGTATTTGTGGTTTTTTGTCTGTGTTTTACAAGGATGATGCCTACTGGGGTGGGAGAGGCTTATTACGGGAGGTGAGATTAGCTAGAGGACCTACATGGGGATTGCCTAAAGAGAAGGGGAGATTGCCTATCGGGGGCATCACATACAGGGATATTTGCTATAGGGAGTGGGGGGTCATTGCCTCCAGGGGGTATCATATACAGGATAATATCCTAAGGGGGGGGGGGGGGGGTCATTGCTTGCAAGTGGGATTGCCTAGGGGCCCTAACAACTGTGGGGACACAGAGGAACCAAACTGCTATTTAGAGCTACATTGAGGTCTAATTACTATATGGATGCACAGAGGAGCCTATAGTATTTAGCTGCAGACACATGGAGAAACAAAAAAAGAGACACAAATTGGGCATAACTGCTTATATGGGGGCACAAAAGGGTCAGGGTTACTGTGTGAAGCAATACACATTAGGAGTCACTTATCACTTACTGTACATGGTGTGCAATGCCCATGCACAACTGGATCAGTGGAATTAGTAATTATGTGGTGGCAGTGGCATTGGTTATAGTGTGGAGGAATAGTTACTTCTATATTAGTATTATTAGTAATATTGGTCTCGGTATTCTGGGTTTGCTCAATAACAGTATTGCAGTAACATGCAGTGACATAGCTACCATGGAGGCAAACCACACAACTGCTATGGGGCCCCCTATACAGTGTTCTTCAATTTTGTGCCCCTATACGCTTTTGTTCTTCAATTTTGTGCCCCTATACGCTTTTGTTTTTCAATGTGGTTACACCATATATTCCCTTTGATCAATGCTGTGGCCCCTATATGGTTGTGCTTTTTAATACTGTGGTCCCTATACAGTATTTATCTATTCTGTAATCCATATATTGTGTTTTTTAATGTTGTCCCCCTATACGGTTGTGTTACTTAATGCTGTGGCCCCTATACGTAGGTGTTTTTTAATGCTGTGACCCCTATAGAGAGGTGGTTTTTTTATGTGGTTCTGCCATATAGTCCCCTTGATCAATGCTGTGGCTCATATACGATTGTGTTTTTTAATGCTAGGGCCTACATATGCTTGTTGCTTTTTTTTAATGCTGTGGCCCCTATAAGGTTGTGTTTATCTATGCTGTGGGCTCCTGTTCAGTCATGTTATTCAATGCTGTGGCCCATATATGGTTTTGTTTTAATGCTGTGGCCCCTATACGGTTATGTTTTTCACTGGCGGCTGTAAACAGCAGGCAGAGGCCAGGAGGATTGGAATATTCAGAGCACTGTAATGACACAGCTACATATTAATATAATGATACCTCATGCCATGCTGTCTGCGGTTCACGAAATGTGGGAATAAGCCCTTAGAATTTTTTTCATAGAGCATTTTTCTACTTGTATTTTAAAAAAAATCTTCTGGACACAGTTTTTTTTATGGCTTACTAGATTTCCTTATATGCTTATTGTCACAAGAATCTGCACCTGCCTGACCCCTGGTCACAAGGTATAAAACTGTCACACCACTACCCAGTAATAAAAGTCCCACAAGTAATCGCACTTTGAAGCTTGCCCATTCTCACTAATCCTATACCCTGTAGGGGTATGTGCACACTACCGATTCCGAGTGGAGAACTTCAAGCAGATTCCGCCACACTCCCCTGCTTGAAGTTCTGCCCGCCCAAAGAATTAACATGGCAATTCTTTGGACTGACGGCGGAATCTGCCAAAGCAAAGAATGGAGCCTATTAGACGGGTGGAACTTCAAGCAGAGGCACGCGGTGGAGTCCACTAGAAGTTCTCTGCTTGGAATCCGTAGTGTACACATACCCTTTATCCACTCCCATACTTCTGATGGATAGGTGAAGTGCTTTCCCCTTCCCACAGGTGTAGTTGTAATGCAGTTCAGTCTCATAGTAAAAGACTGTGTTCCCTGAGTGCTTGAGCAAAAGCACTCTATCATTGGGCACCAACGGTCAGATGTGACTTCCAGTGTGTGTGGCGATCAGGTGTGGCTTCACGCAGGTCATTTTTTGCAGGCATCACTCAGAAAATGAAAAGTCAGATTCCAGATTTCATGTTTCCAAGGCCGCTTTGAGAATAAGAGTAGTAATATGGTTGCTATGGGCAATGGTTTTACAGCAAAATGCATTACCTGGTACTGCCAGGTAAAAATGTTTTTTTAAAAAAAGGATAACTGCAGCCAGACTGCCCTGGAGCCTGCTTATCCTTATGAAAAGAAAAGCATCAAGTGGCACAACATTACCACGCCCTTCTCTCCACTGACATCATCTGTGGGTGGACAGTTGGGAGCCCTCCATACATATTACAGCAGTTTTGGCTGACTTTGGTATAAGATGTATGGGCACCTTAAGGAGAACCTTTAAATTTCTGCCAAAGTTGAACATTTAGTCAATCAGGACTTTCATCAACTTTTGCACTGCTGTTTCTAGGACCGGGTGGGCCGGGCCACCGCACGGGGCACTGACAGCTAGGGGGTGCCCCGGCGGCACCCGACAGCACCCAGCCCTTCCGCATTCACCCAGCACCGTCTTTTCCCTTGGGCAGCACTGCTAATTGGAGGCTAAGGGCCCTATTCCACCGGACGATTATCGTTCGCATAATCGTTAACGATTAACAATCTCAAACGACCGCTATTGCAAAAGACCTGAAAACGTTCACTCATTTCCATGGAACGATAATCGTTACTTATGATCGTATTTACGATCGTATTTTCTTCGCTATTTCTTCGCTATTGCGTTCGTATCTACTGCGAATGACTGAACGACGTCTTATTCAATGCGAACGATTTGCGAACATTTTGCCAACGAGCAACGATAAAAATAGGTGCAGGTCTTATAAAGCAATCAACAATTTCTCGTTCGGTCGTTAATTGTTAATTGCATTTTAACCAAACGATTATCGTTTAGATTCAAACGATTTAACGATAATCTGAACGATAATCGTCCGGTGAAATAGGGCCCTAAGGGCTGCTGCCGGATCGAGTGTCTGGCAGCTCCCTTAGTCCAGTGGCGGCCCTTAGCCACCCATTAGCAGCGCGGCT
Organism: Dendropsophus ebraccatus; assembly: GCF_027789765.1. Classification (NCBI taxonomy): domain Eukaryota; kingdom Metazoa; phylum Chordata; class Amphibia; order Anura; family Hylidae; genus Dendropsophus; species Dendropsophus ebraccatus. The sequence goes on from NC_091456.1 coordinate 101,877,179, forward strand.
GTGGCGCATCTAGTTCTCAGGTCTGGGGTGGGGGGGTGGTTGAGTTACCAGTGCAACTCACGTGTCCCGCTCCCCAGCAGCTCCTCTCTAATATTCCGGCACAGGCAGCAGGGTACAGGGGTGCTGCTTGCGCTGGATGTGACCTGCAGCCTCTGCCAATTTATCTGCAGGGAGACCCCGCACAGGCAGCATCTCTGTACCTGGCTGCCTGTGCTGTAGAACGACAGGAGAACGTGTGCTACCGATAGGAGCTGCTGGGAAGCCAGAACAGGTGAATTATTGTTTTTCTGGTGGGGGCACTATGGGGAAGGGGGGGGGGCTACTATATGGATATATATGGCACTGTGGGGAGACAGGCTACTATATGGGGCACTATGAAGGGACAGGCTACTATATGGGGCACTATGGGGGGGCAAGCTACTATATGGGGCATTAAGGGGGGGACAGGCTACTATATGAGGCACTATGGGGGGACTGGCAACTATGTGAGACACTATGGGGGAGATAGGCTACTGTATGGGGCATTATGGGGGCTGGACAGGCTACTATATGGAGCATTATGGGGGGAATGGCTACTTTATGGGGCACTATTTAGGGTGATTGACTTCTATGTGGGCCATGTCCGGGGGAAGGAGTAGGGTGGCTGGGAAGTCGCAAGGTTGGGGGTGTTTGGTCAGCGGACGGTGAGCAACAGTCCACAGCTCTCCCCAGGGGCCCATAATGCTCTGCCCCTTTCCCCCGGACCCCACTAAGCTCTGGGCTAAATGTCTGCACCAGCCAGCACCCACCAAACCCTCCCTCCCTGCAAACCCCATTGATCTCCCTATCACTGCCCCGAGCACCACCCCCTAATCTCTCTAGCAGAAGGATCCTCCAGCTGACTGGCTGGAAAGGAGGGCAGAGAACCAGAAGAGAGGAAGGCCAGCTCCATGTTGCCAAAATGACCTAGAAACTGCCCTGAACTTTTGTTGTTTCATTCTCTTCTTGGGTCAGACTTCTAGCGCCAAAGTCACATTTTATACATTTGTTTACTTTAAAAGGTTAAAATTTGATACTAAAATGCAAGAAAGTGCCTATGAATGTAAAGTTATTGTTGGTATTTTATGGTGTGCCAAGTTTCTATTTTCAGAAAATATACAGTATGTGTATGAGGGTGTTATATAATGTTTTATTTTTATGTTTCATTTATTTTTTTGTACTCTTCACATCTGATTTTGTGGATATTTTATTTCAAGGCTGTTAAAAAAATCATAGTGATATATTTTGTCCACCAGGGGTCATTGTGTTCCATGAATAAAATTTCATTGCATAAAATGGCACACAACCTTTTCATGCTTGCCAGTATTTTAAGTTAATTCCCAGTGATACATTGTTACTGCACAGCTGTATCTGGTAATGAAGTGTGATGAACTCTATACAGTTATGTAATCCAATTTAAGGCTATATGCACACTGAGCAATTCTTGAGAAGTTGAAGCAGAAAGTTTTCTGCTTGAAATTCCTCACCTTTTCAGCTCTGGCAGAATTTGAGCAGAATTTGGGTGGGTTCACACTGAGGAATTCTCGTGGATTTTCACACGGATTCTGCGGCAAAAATCTGGCGGAATCCGCCTGTGAAAAATGAACATTTGATTTTACTATAGTGTAGAATGGGTTTTCCGCTGAATTGTTTACACGGCGGAATTTCCGTCAGGAATTTTCCATTGCGGATCCGCGTTCCGCCAAAAGAATTGACATGTCAATTCTTTGGGCAGAATCCGCTAGCGGAACCCAATAGAAGTCAATGGGAGATGATTTTTCCGTCCAGTTAATTGCGTTGCGGAATACTCACGGAAATGAAGCTTAATTGACGCAAAAATTGACGCGGAATACGCCCGTGCATTTACATAGGAAATTAAAAATCCGACCCCTGGGAGGTACTATGGCTTTAAAAAACACCCTCTTTGGCCTGCCCAGCAGACATTTTCATCATCAAAATCTGTTGCAAGCAAGCAAGCTGAACAAACCTTTGATTTGGGACCACTGGTCGAAGATGTCAGGATCGACCTTGATGAAGCAGATGAATCTTTACAATTACTTCTCTCCACTGCGGTACATGTGATCCGCCGCCGCCGCCAGCGCTGCCGAAGTCAGGTATGTTATATTTAGATTTCTATTATCATGGCAGGAGTATTTGTTCTGAAATACTCGTTTCTTAAATGAATAATGGACTCCGTTTTCATCATGTCTTTTATGTTTGTAGCAATGTTTGTTCTCTGTCCATATAATGCTAATTAAGAGTACATGCCAAAAATTATTCTTAATATCTATGCCTTCATCAATTTGGTTAAAGAGTCACTGTCGTATTTTTTTTTTTTTTGCAGAAATCAATAGTCCAGGCGATTTTAAGAAACTTTGTAATTGAATTTATTAGCCAAATCTGCCATTATCTGCATGTAAAAAGCCTTTTCCCAGGTCCCCCCCCCCCTCCTTCCTCTTTTTCATCCACTCTGAAAAATCTGAAAATTGTGACTTGTTGCAGGAGACGTACCCTGTCTGCTCTAGGGAGAGGGGAGGGGGGAGGAGGAAGGAGGGAGTTAGCCGCAGCAGAAAGCAGATAACAGAGGATTACAGGCACTGAGCTGGGTGACAGCTGTAATCCGAGCTCAGACAGGTCACTGGTGACTGTCACAGGAGATATCCCGTGAGGGATTTGTAGATTAACTCTTTGTTGTCCTGTTTTGGTCTTTTCTTTAGCTCTCTCCATAGGAGAACAATGAAGACAGGGGGGAGAGCTTCAAACTGCTTTTTCATGATAAAAATGCATTTTTCGGATAATAAACCCAATTACAAAGTTTCTTAAAATCGCCTGGACTATTGATTTCTGCAAAAAAAAATTTCACGACAGTGACACTTTAACTTGATGATGTTTTTAGTGAATGTTTGTATTAATATTTTATAATTTTTTAATTAATTAATGTAATTAATTTTTAATTAACAGCAAATCCGCCAACCAAGGCGTTTTTGGGTTTACCCTATTAACATGTCCAGAAATGAAAGTGGGCGCATTGGTCAGCTGTATGAGGAGCTGAGGCTGTAAGTAAACCTCACCTTTTTTGGATTGGTTGCTATGTAATCTTTGCATCCTACTAAATGCAATAATCATTAATGTTTACTCACAGCATGCCAATGGAGGCTTTTGATAGACTGCTTGAAATCGTGAGTCCTCACCTACGACGTCAGGATACCAGATTGCGCAAAGCCATCACTCCCAAAGAACGACTGATGATTATGTTAAGGTGAATATTTTCATTATCTATTTCTTTGTGTTGAGAAATTATGAAAAATGTGCTAGATGTATGTAAAAGAGAATGACTAAAGATTTAATTTAGTAGTAATCTTGCCTTTCGACATAGTGAACTAAAATTATGTATTACTTTATTGTTGAGAATTTGATGTATCTGCATGGCCCTAATTTTGTCTTTCTCTTTTTTTTCCAGATATCTTGCAACTGGGGACAGTTTTGCATCGTTGCACCTCCAATTCCGTGTTGGTAAATCTACCATCTCCGGAATTGTGAGGTCAACATGCCACGTGACTTGGGAGCACTTGCAGCGCATTTCGATGCCCAGTCCAACTCAGGAGACATGGTTGCAGGCAGCAGCAGGCTTTCAGTCTGTGGCCGGTTTCCCAAACTGCATAGGTGCAGTTGACGGTAAGCACGTTCGAGTTCAGCAGCCACCACGATCAGGATCACTGTACTTCAATTATAAGAAGTATTTTTCAGTGGTCCTGATGGCGGTGGCTGATGTGAACTGTAAATTTCTGGCTATCAAAGTCGGCACCTATGGAGGTACGGGGGACTCCCGAGTGCTGATGACATCGAAATTAGGGAGGCAAGTACTTTTAAATCAAGTGACTGTTCCCCCTCCACGTCCTCTCCCAGGTACCACGCATCCAGTTCCCTTCGTCCTGGTATCGGATGAGGCTTTCCCACTGATGAGTAACCTGCTGCGCCCATACCCACAGAGGGGCCTGGATGTCCGGAGGAGGAACTTCCACATGAGGCTGACCCGGGCACGACACTTTGTGGAGCGCACCTTCGGGATCCTGACTAGTAAGTGGAGGATCTTCACCAGTGCTATGCAGCTGACTGAGGCAACAGTTGACAATGTGTCACGGCCGCGGCGGTGTCCCGTGCTCCGGGCCGCCGCCACGACCTCCCTCTGCCCCATGCAGCCGCCGGGGTCCTTGTGAAGGGACCCGACGCTGCCACCTGTTTGGCCCCGGGGGGCGCCTTACCTCGCCCCACTCCTGTCTTCGTTCTGTGCCGGCCGGCGCGCGCGCCCCCGCCTCCTAGGGCGCGCGCGCGCCAGCTGTCTCAGCTTTAAGGGGCCAGTCCGCCCCTAATTGGGTAGTTACACTTATCACTCCCTATAAATTCCAGCCCTGCCCCACTACAGGTGTTGGAGCCTCTGCATGCTTCCCATAGCGTTTGGCCCAGCTCCCTGTTGTTCCTGACCTTAGTCCTTGTCCCTTGTTCCTGTCTGCAGTCCTTGTCCCTAGTCCTTGCCCGCTGCCTTCCCATTGTTCCTGAGTCCTGTCCGCCACCTGCGATCACGTCTACAGACCTCTGCCTGCACTATCTCCTGCCTACTGCTCCTGCAACGCCTCACCTGCCGTCACTAGCAACCAAGCCAGGGGTAGTGACCTGGGGGTCGCCTGCCACAGCAAGTCCATCCCGCCTTGCGGCGGGCTCTGGTGAAAACCAGCGGCCACTTAGACTCCACTCCCTGGTGAGGTTAGTGCTATCGCTAGTGACGGTCCAGAGGATCCACTACTCCAGGCGTTACAGTAGGCTCCAACCATGGATCCCGGCGAGGTGCCTGATCTCCGTGACATAGCCAGAGTGGTCGCTCAACAGGCTAAACAAATCCAGCAACAGTCGCAGCAGATCCAGCAACTGACTGCCGCCTTACAGCAGCATACTACAGCTCAGCGCTCACCACCACCTGCAGCCACCTCGAGACTTCGACTGGCCCCCCCGAGTAAATATGGAGGCGATCCAAAGTTGTGCAGGGGATTCCTGATTCGAGACCGAGATGATCCTGTTGCTGCCAATCTCCGAACCTTCCTGGCCGAGTTTCGCTCCGTCTTTGAGGAACCTGCCCGTGCTACTTCTGCTGAGACTTCTCTCCTCAACCTCTCTCAATGGAGCTCCTCTGTTGGTAACTACGCCATCCAGTTCCGCACCCTGGCAGCTGAATTGGACTGGAATGAGGCCGCTCTAATAGCCACCTTCAAGAAGGGCCTATCCAGTCAGGTGAAAGACGTGCTCTCCGCCCGCGACCTCCCTACATCTCTGAACGATCTAATCCTACTGGCTACCAGAGTCGACAACCGATTTTCCTAGAGAGAGGAGGAGGTCCGGCAAGAACGACGACTAAGCCTGCCCCATCGCCATCGCCTAGCACCAGTGTTCCAGAATCCTGTTGCTCCTGTACCCCAGTCGACTCCTGAGATTCCAATGCAAGTAGAACGAGTTCGCCTGACTCCTCATGAGAGGGCTCGTCGACTAGAGCTGAATCTCTGTCTCTATTGCGGTGGCTCTGATCACTTCCGGCAGAGATGTCCCCAACGTCCTCAGTGTCCGGGAAACGCTCGCACCTAGGTCTGGTAGGAGAGGCCTCCCTAGGTGTGAATGCCACCTCTCCAAGATTGTCTATGCCAGTTTCCATCCAGACACCCTCAGGACAAATTCACCAGACTACTGCCTTTATCGACTCCGGGTCTGCGGGCAGTTTCATTGCAGCTACCTTGGTCCAAAGATGGCGGCTACCCGTGATCCAGCTAGCCCGACCCCTGTCTATCTCCTCGGTCACGGGCGAGACTCTTGCTGAAGCTGTGCTCTACCAGACTGCACCTCTAGTCCTCCAGGTGGGCGCTTTGCATCAGGAGAAGATCTCCTTCTACTTCTTGCGCCATTCCTCTTCCGACATCCTGCTGGGTCTACCTTGGCTGCAATTATATACCCCTAAGCTAGACTGGAGAACCGAGGAGATTCCCAGTTGGGGTCTGGACTGCCCTAACCGGTGTCTGAAGCTTCCTCAGCCCAAGGGCTCTGTGACGTCACCTGACTCCGTCAAGCCTCTACCCGGCCTACCGGCAGAATACCAAGACTTGGCTGACGTCTTTTCTGCCAAAGAGGCGGACTCTCTACCCCCTCACCGGACATATGATTGTCCTATAGACCTCCTTCCTGGAACTTTTCCTCCACGAGGTCGAGTGTTCCCTCTCTCTCTGTGCCCGAGACTGAGGCCATGTCTTCCTACATCCAGGAGAACCTACAAAAGGGTTTCATTCGCAAATCCACATCCCCTGCTGGCGCAGGATTCTTCTTTGTACAGAAGAAGGACGGTTCTCTTTGCCCATGCATAGACTACAGGGGCCTAAATAAGGTGACAGTCAAGAACCGGTATCCTCTTCCACTTATCCCTGAACTATTCGACCGTCTCCGTGGAGCCAAGATCTTCTCTAAGCTGGACCTCAGGGGAGCGTACAATTTAATCCGTATTCGTGAAGGAGACGAATGGAAGACCGTTTTTAACACCAGAGATGGGCACTACGAATACTTGGTCATGCCATTCGGCCTATGCAATGCCCCAGCGGTTTTCCAGGAATTCATTAACGACATCTTCCGAGACCTCCTCTATGTCTGCGTCATCGTCTATCTTGACGACATTTTGGTCTTCTCCCCTGACCAGCAGACTTACGTGGCACAAGTGCGTCAGGTCCTACGAAGACTATGGGCCAATCATCTGTACGCCAAGCTAGAGAAGTGTGTTTTCCATCAGCACAGTCTTCCGTTTCTTGGGTATATCGTCTCCGACCAGGGTCTACAAATGGATCCGGCCAAGCTCTCAGCTGTTCTCCAGTGGCCACGTCCTGTGGGACTCAGAGCTATCCAATGCCTCCTAGGATTTGCCAACTACTATCGGCAGTTCATCCCACACTTCTCTACCCTGGTCGCACCCATCGTGGCCCTCACTAAGAAGAAGGCGGATCCCAGGCATTGGCCACCTGAGGTTGAGCAAGCCTTCACTAGCCTAAAGTCAGCCTTTGCTTCTGCTCCTGCGCTAGTTCACCCAGATGCCACCAAGCCATATTCACTTGAGGTCGACGCGTCTTCAGTAGGCGCTGGAGCCGTCCTTTCGCAAAGGGACGCATCAGGCAAAACCCGAACCTGTGGGTTCTTCTCTAAGACTTTCTCCCCTGCCGAGAGGAACTATACTATTGGCGACCGAGAACTCTTGGCGATTAAGTTGGCACTGGAGGAGTGGCGTCATCTCCTCCTAGAGGGGGCTAGGCATCCGGTAAATATCTACACGGACCACAAGAACCTTCTCTACCTCCAATCGGCCCAACGTCTCAATCCCCGGCAGGCCAGGTGGTCGCTTTTCTTTTCACATTTCAACTTCGTTATCCATTTCCATCCGGCTGAGAAGAACGTGAAAGCCGATGCTCTCTCCCGAGCATCTGACATCATGGGACAAGAGGACTCTCCTCGCCACATTATACCTCTCGATCGCCTAGTGCCAGTCGCCACATCCACTCTTCAAAGATTGCCTCCCGGTATGTGCGCCCTGCTCTTCGAAGACGCATCTTGAAATGGGGTCATTCCTCTATGGTGGCCGGGCATCCGGGAGTTCTAAAGACCGGGCAACTAATCTCCCGCCACTACTGGTGGCCTAGCCTACTCCAAGATGTCAAGGACTTTGTGGCTTCCTGTACCATCTGTGCCAGAAACAAGTCCTCCCATTAAAAACCTGCCGGCCTACTTCAGCCCTTGCCAGTTCCAGACTGCCCCTGGTGCCATATAGGCATGGACTTTGTCACAGACTTGCCTCCATCTGCGGGTAACACGGTCATTTGGGTTGTTACTGACCGCTTCTCCAAAATGTCCCACTTCGTGGCTCTTCCTGGACTACCATCAGCTCCTCGCCTGGCCCAGCTGGTCTTTCAGCATATCTTGGTCTTCCTCTTTATATAGTGTCTGACAGAGGCTCACAATTCGTCTCCAGATTCTGGCGTGCTCTCTGCTCTCAACTCCAAGTGAAGCTGTATTTCTCATCGGCCTATCATCCCCAGACCAAGGGGCAAGTGGAAAGGGTCAATCAGGTCCTTGGCAGTTATCTTCGACACTTCGTCTCCGCTCGCCAGGACAACTGGTCCAGTCTGCTTCCATGGGCGGAGTTCTCCTACAACCATCTGGACTCGAGTTCCACAGGCAAGTCACCCTTCTATGTGGTCTATGGTCATCATCCTCGTCCTCCTCTGCCTCTCTCTCCATCCTCTGAGGTCCCAACCATGGAGGAGTTGTTATCTGACCTGCAGTCGATCTGGGAACAGACTCGACAATCTTTGCTCAAGGCATCTGACCGCATGAAGGACCAGGCGGATAAGAGAAGAAGACCTGCCACAAATTTTCTCCCAGGTGACAAAGTCTGGCTCTCGGCCAAATATGTCCGACTCAAGATTCCCAGCTACAAGTTGAGTCCTCGATTCCTCGGTCCTTTCTCGGTGCTAAAACGCATCAACCCTGTCACCTACAAACTCCGCCTACCCCCTACTATGCGGATTCCGAACGCCTTCCATGTTTCCCTCTTAAAGCCAGTGGTCCTCAACCGGTTCTCCAATAAGTCTTCGTTCACTGCTCCACAAGCCGTCTCTGACGACGTCTACGTTGTTAAAGACATTCTGGCCATGAAAACTGTCAGAGGGAGACGGTTCTTCCTGGTGGACTGGAAAGGATTTGGTCCTGAGGAGAGGTCCTGGGAACCCGAGGCTAACATCCTGGACCAAGATCTCATCAAGAGGTTCCTGCAGGCTAGAAAGAGGGGGAGGCCAAAGGGGGGGGGGTACTGTCACGGCCGCGGCGGCGGCCCGGGCTCCGGGCCGCCGCCGCGACCTCCCTCTGCCCCATGCAGCCGCCGGGGTCCTTGTGCAGGGACCCGGCGCTGCTACCTGTTCGGCCCCGGGGGGCGCCTTACCTCGCCCCGCTCCTGTCTCCGTCTATGCCGGCCGGCGCGCGCTTTCCCGCCTCCTAGGGCGCGCGCGCCGGCTGTCTCAGATTTAAAGGGCCAGTCCGCCTCTAATTGGGTAGTTGCACTTATCACTCCCTATAAATTCCAGCCCTGCCCCACTACAGGTGTTGGAGCCTCTGCATGCTTCCCATAGCGTTTGGCCCAGCTCCCTGTTGTTCCTGACCTTAATCCTTGTCCCTTGTTCCTGTCTGCAGTCCTTGTCCCTAGTCCTTGCCCGCTGCCTTCCCATTGTTCCTGAGTCCTGTCTGCCACCTGCGATCACGTCTACAGACCTCTGCCTGCACTATCTCCTGCCTACTGTTTCCTGCCACGCCTCGCCTACCGTCACTAGCAACCAAGCCATCAAGTCCATCCCGCCTTGCGGCGGGCTTTGGTAAAAACCAGCGGCCCCTTAGACTCCGCTCCCTGGTGAGGTTAGTGCTATCGCTAGTGACGGTCCAGAGGATCCACTACTCCAGGCGTTACACAATGTCATCAAAGCTGCATGTGTGCTTCACAACTTTCTGCGTGACTATCATGGTCCGGACATAGATGTGGAGCCAGATGCAGCTTTTGAGGGCATTCCTGTCAATTGTGGCCTTGGCCGGCCTTCCAACTGTGCTGCGCCGGTGCGAGAAGCCTTCATAGACTATTTCATGTCCCCCGAAGGTGCTTTGCCCAGGCATTTTCAGCAGCCTCCGTGATCATCACTCGCTCTTTGGGAATGATGGCTTTCCAAGCACTCTATCAAAAGTCTCCATTAGTTATGTGTTTGTCAGCTGGCAAAAGGACCTTTTTTTTGTTATAATTTGGACACCTTCCTCTGCTGCAGTGGCGTAGCTACAGTGTAGGCAGGGAAGGCGACTGCTATGGGGCCCCTGCATGAAGGGGGCCCGAGGAAGCCTGCCCTGCCTTCATGGTAGGTACCCCGCTCCCCCAGGGGTCCAGAGAGATAGAGGGACCCCCACTGCACTGTTCAGCCCCCTCACTGTAGTGCCGGGTGAGCGGGCTGAACAGAGGAGCAGGACCTGCCAGACGGCACAGGAGAGGGATTAAGGACCTTTGAGTCACATGACCCAAAGGTCCCCAATACCTATGTGAAGATCAGCCCGGACTACAGGAGGAGGAGGGGGAAGCCTGGGAGCTGTAAGTGCTGTGTATGTGTGTCAGTGAGTGTATATATGTATCTGTGGGTATATGTATATGTCAGTGTGTCTATATATGTATCTGTGTATATATTTATATGTCAGTATGTGTATGTATCTGTGGCTATATATATATGTGTGTGTGTGTATGTCAGCAATGTCTGTAGCACTGGTGTATATGTGTGTGTTTGCTCCCAAAGATGTTCTGCAGCAGCTTCTATTAATGCTGGGCTCTAATAAAAGAACCCATCATTAATATCTGCAGCATTTTCTTTTATTTCTGGTTGAGTATTTCTTATTACACTGAGATGATTTGCCTTTGTACAGTCTACTCATGGTGTATGACGCGGCCACGTCATCAGCCGCTGAGCCGCGATTGGCCGAGCACAGTTATGCTCAGCCAATCGCGGCTGAGCATCTGGTGACGCAGCAGAGGGCGGCCAGCACTAGGGAAGATCGAAGGTGTTCGGGCACGTTTGGCACAAGATGGCGGACGCGTGTCGGCATGGATCAGGTATGTATAATGCACTACACTTCCGGGTACACGGGTGGGGGTGGGGGCAGGGCCGGCGTTAGGGGGGGCAAAGAGGGCAGTTGCCCAGGGCCCCCATCCCCCAGGGGCCCCCTGCTCCAGTTACAGTGAGTGTTAGGTGCAGGAGCGCACAGACAGCATCCTGCAGCCTCTGGCAGTGATCTCTGGCTGCAGCTTATGGCTGCTATCAGGGGTCACACAGAGGCTGCAGGACGCTCTGCTCCGGAGTGTGTAGCTTCCCCCTCCCCCTCCCTTCTTTACCATGTGATTTCCTCTCTCTTCCTGGTGTGGAGCTGTCGGGACGATAGAGGAGAGGGCTGCAGTGTAAGGAGCAGAACCTCCTGCTGCTGCTGCTGCCATGGACAAGGACAACTACACCCAGCATGCTGTTAGAGGGGGTAAGTATACTGTACATGTAGTGTGTGTATGAATGCTATGTGTATAATGGATGAATGTAGTGTCTGTTACATGTCATGTGTGTAGTGTGTGGGCTGGATGGTTTGGATCTGTATAATGTGTTTTCATGGATGTGTTAGTGTGTGTGTGTGTGTGTGTATATATATATATTAGTGTGTGTGTATTAGCACTGCTGACTCCAAGTGTTGAGGTGAATAGACTGTATATAGGAGCTGCAGCCAATCTCTGGTGACCACTGAGGCCGGTGATTGGCTGCTCCTCCTATGTATAGTGTATGATGATGTCACTAAGGCAACACGGTGTATTTTATTGAGAAAAAAATAAGGTGGCGGTCACTGTATGGTGGTAATATTGGTCCGTATATAGTGTATATAGAGTCATTATGTGGTGGTCAGTCTATGGTGGTAATATTGGTCTGTATATAGTGTGTATATAGAGTTATTACCGCCATAGAGTGACCGCCACATAATGACTCTATATTTACTATATACAGACCAATATTACTGCCATAGACTGACCGCCACATAATGCATAATGACTCTATATACACATTATATACAAACCATTATTACCGCCATAGAGTGACCGCCACATGATATTGGTCTGTATATAATGTATATAGAGTCATTATGTGGTGATCACTCTATGGCAGTAATATTGGTCTGTATATAGTGTATATAGAGTCATTATGTGGTGATCACTCTATGGCAGTAATATTGGTCTGTATATAGTGTGTATAGTGTCATTATGTAGTGATCATTTTTTGGCAGTAATATTGTTCTGTATATAGTGTATATATAGTGTCATTATGCAGTGGTCACTCTATGTCAGTAATATTGGTCTGTATATAGTGTATACAGAGTCATTATGCGGTGGTCAGTCTATGGCGGTAATATTGGTCTGTATATAGAGTTATTATGCGGTGGTCAGTCTATGGCAGTAATATTGGTCTGTATATAGTGTATACAGAGTCATTATGTGGTGGTCAGTAATATTGGTCTCTGTATAGTGTTTATAGAGTTATTATGTGGTGGTCACTCTATGGCAGTAATATTGGTCTGTATATAGTGTATACAGAGTCATTATGTGGTGGTCAGTCTATAGTAGTAATATTGGTCTGTATATAGTGTATATAGAATCATTATGTGGCGGTCATGGTGTGGTGCTAATATTGACCTGTATATAGTGTCATTATGGGGCGGTCACTTTATGGTGGTAATATTGGCCTATATATAGTAAAGTTTTCTTCAATAATGGTATGGAGGTAATATTTGGTCCTGATAGAGTGATTTTTTTATTTTATTTTTTAAAACAATACATATAAATAGTTTTTGTGTTTACACCACTAGAGGCAGTCCTGACATGTAGCGGCAGTCCCCGCAAGTAGCGGCAGTCCTGACATGTAGCGGCGGTGCTGTCATGTAGCGGCGGTCCCGACATGTAGCGGCAGTCCCGGCATGTAGCGGCATGTAACCTTCTGAATTGACTCAATGTGACTAAGGGCCCTAATATACAGAGCAAAAATTGTCCTAACCTGGCCGATATCGCTCTGTGTATATAGAGACAACAGTAATCAGCTGATCATTGTCTTTTGGCAAGTGTAAAAATCATTGTCTGCTGATTGTGCGTATAACATAATAAAGCTGTTACTTACCTGATCACGTTCCCCGGTGTCCTCAGGCCTTGTCTGTTTGTTCGGCCAGTGATTGGCTGAACGTCCTGTCACCTCAGAGAGAGGACCAGAAGTGAGAGCTGGGACTGGGGGATCCCACAGACAAGGCCTGAGGACACCGGGGAATGTGATCAGGTAGTATATATCTTCATTGTTCACTATATACAGCAAGGGCTGCACACACATCACTAATGAGATATATATATATATATATATATATATAATCTCATCTGGCCCTGTCCTCCCCATACACAGGAATGTTCGGCACAGCTGAGCGTTTCTGTGTTCTCTATAGGAGGGATAAGCCAGAGCCAGACAGATCTGATGACGGCTTGTCTCTCTGAGAACAAAGAGGTTGATGTTGATTTTCCATCAAGCCCAACCCCATATGTCCACTGATATCATGTCAGAGGACTGTACAAAGAGCCCCATTCACCTTACACTGATGGCCGAACCCACCACGAGCAGCAGGTACCACCAACAAGTGTATGGGAACCTTAAATTGCTGCTACAATATTTCAGCATTTGGGGCCCCACCTTTAACTTTGCCCAGGGCCACATTTAGTCTAAAACCGGCCCTGGGTGGGGGGACACGGGGAAAGGGGCCATTCACAGACATAACATACATTACAAAGTTGTATAACTTTGTAATGTGTGTGTTATTCTGTGAATAATTTTTTACCGCCGCACTACCCCTTTAAGCTTTGTGGTGGTGTCATCACTCAACATATGTGATGTTAATTAATGTGAACATAGATCAAGGTGTATGGAGGGCATGCTGGCAATATTCCTCAAAATGTGGTTTCATACTTTATCTGAGGCAAAATTGTGTGACTTTAAAAATAAACAGATACAGCTTTCGATGTACAGGAATCATGTGATTTAAAACAAAAACAATTATAAATAACGAGAACACCATAAGTAGAAAGAAATAAACAATTTTTTAACGTGTGTCACTATTGTGACGTTTCTTAGAGATCAGTATTATATCTTGTCGGGGATGCAGACATCTTGGATGTCTGTGGCTGGCCACTTGGAGGGATGCTTCTCGGGAACTGGTACTGCTCATACATTGACGAGACAGTGTAGGCTTGTCGAGGAAGCTGCAACAGGGATCGCACATCGTTCTGTGTGGCCTGGTCCAGTGGCGGGGGTCTCATTCCAGTGACTATATGGAGTCCCTGTATCATGTCCTCCAGTGGTGGCACAGATTGGGCATGCTCAAACACTCTCCCCAAGGCATGGCAAAGCACCATAAATTCTTGGTGAAACTCAGGACGGACTCTGCGAGAGGTTGATGCCATGACTGCCCCAAAATGGTCATGTTGATCCTTGCTGTTGACCCTTTGGAGAAGGGATAGGGCCTGAGCTTCAACATCTAGCTGTCATGATCGCACCTGAAAAGGCATCAGTGCCACCCTCTGCTGCGAAGATTCGACCTCTGCGCCAAAGACTGCGCTTTTGGCCATGATCCGTTCCTGGTTTTACTGTGTTCTCTGCTTGTGTCTTATGTGTTCCGGTCCATGTTTTCTTAGTTCTCCCTGCACCTTCCTTGCTGTGGTCTGTTTTCTAGTTGTGTCTGCTGTGTTGTGATTGACAGGTCTCTTCACCTCTGGTTTTCTGTGATTCTCTTGTGTGTTTCTCCTGCTCCACCTATCAGCTTGCAGTCCGGGACTTTTGTTCCCTTATACCTTGGTCTCTCCCTTCACTCAGGGCTCTTGATAACTTTGTCCAGCTAGTCTGTACTGCTAGATCCAGCCTTTGCTATTCTGCCTGTTTCTTGGTTTCCTTATCCCCTTGCCTGATTCTCTCCAGTCTTTGTCTTTTGGTTCTGTTTGTTGTTTAGTCCTCAGTGTGCCTCACTTTTCCTCAGTGTTCCTTGCGCTGTCCCCAGTTCATCTTGCTACATTCTCTGGCTTTGGCTCCACCGTTACCCTGTTGTATCTCTGGCTTTGGATTCACCGTTACCTTGTTGCATCTCTGGCTTTGGCTCCACCGTTACCTTGTTGCATCTCTGGCTTTTGTCCTCCTTTAGTTTGGTCCCCTGTTCCTCGCTGCCTTCTTGGTCCTGTCCTTCTGTGTGACTTTGCTTTGTCTTCTGTCATTGTACCTTGTTCCTGTACTGTGTCTTGTCTGTGTTTTGCACTTATTTATTAGGGATCACCGCCCAGTTGCTCGCCGCCATCATAGGGCGGATTGTGGCAAGTAGGTAGGGACAGCGTGGGGGGTGTTAGCTATAGGGCCCACTTGTCCTGTGTGTCTTTGTTCCCAGGGGCCCTGACACTAGCTCCCTAGGTGTTGTGCGAAGGCTCCTCTGAGGACGCCTACCAAGCATGGGCACACGGCGAGGAGGATATGCAGGTGTTGTGCGTGAGCCAGCTGCTGCAGTGGTGGTGGTTGTGATGGCAGTGATTTGGCTTGTGGTTAATGGCTGTGATTGTTCACCCTCAGTGTTAGTAGTGGTGGTGGTTGTTGTTGCGGTGGTTGGTGAGGGGGAGAGTTGGCGAGGGCTGTCTGGCAAATCCATCACCAGCCCTGATGGTTCCGATTAATCGACTGACTCAGGTGTTGGCTGTGATGATGCTGTGGTGTCCACAGTACCCATCTGAGACATCTGCTGCTGCTGTGATCTTGGACGCACATTTCCAGATGAGCTGCAGAATATAACATAGATAAGTTATCTTAATAAAGATCTATGACTATTGTGGATCCAGAAATGATGTCACAAATAATTTACACCAATTCATAATCCTTGGTTATCGGAAATTCTAAGGCGGAAATACTTTGCCTAAACAGATAAGATATAGGACTATTAAAACATGGGTGGCCAAGCTGCGGCCCTCCAGATGTTGCCAAAATACATTTCCCATCATGCCTGGACAGCCAAATCCAAAGCTTGAGATGTCCAGCCATAATGGATTTTTTGTTTGGCCAACAGCTGGAGGGATGCTGTTTGGAGACCCATGTATTAAAACATCTATGATTTTCTGATATAAATTTTTAATGCTTCATGTGTTGCAACATTATAGACAAGAAAATTTACATTTTAAAATTAATAGATGACATTCATTACCTGCGCACAGTCTCAGTTGTGGTGAGGAATCTAAGTGAATCCTAATATGGGACTGCCTTCCGTTCCACTTCCATCATACCTTTCATATAATAATCCCATATAGACTTCCACCGGGTATGGATATTCTTATCTGGAATCAATAGAGATACATGTGCTTACTTTACATTGCCCCCCCCCCCCCAAAAAAAAATGTATAAAAATATTATACACTACCGTTCAAAAGTTTGGGGTCACATTGAAAGGTCCTTATTTTTGAAGGAAAAGCACTGTACTTTTCAATGAAGATAACTTGAAACTAGTTCTAACTTTAAACAAATACACTCTATACATTGCTAATGTGGTAAATGACTATTCTAGCTGCAAATGTCTGGTTTTTGGTGCAATATCTACATAGGTGTATAGAGGCCCATTTCCAGCGACTATCACTCCAGTGTTCTAATGGTACAATGTGTTTGCTCATTGGCTCAGAAGGCTAATTGATGATTAGAAAACCCTTGTGCAATCATGTTCACACATCTGAAAACAGTCTAGCTCGTTACAGAAGCTACAAAACTGACCTTCCTTTGAGCAGATTGTGTTTCTGGAGAATCACATTTGTGGGGTCAATTAAACGCTCAAAATGGCCAGAAAAAGAGAACTTTCATCTGAAACTCTACAGTCTATTCTTGTTCTTAGAAATGAAGGCTATTCCATGCAAGAAATTACTAAGAAATTGAAGATTTCCTACAACGGTGGGTACTACTCCCTTCAAAGGACAGCACAAGCAGGCTCTAACCAGAGTAGAAAAAGAAGTGGGAGGCCGCGTTGCACAACTAAGCAAGAAGATGAGCACATTAGAGTCTCTAGTTTGAGAAACAGACGCCTCACAGGTCCCCAACTGGCATCTTCATTAAATAGTACCCGCAAAACACCAGTGTCAACATCTACAGTGAAGAGGCGGCTTCGGGATTTTGGGCTTTAGGGCAGAGTGGCAAAGAAAAAGCCATATCTGAGACTGGCCAATAAAAGAAAAAGATTAAGATGGGCAAAAGAACACAGACATTGGACAGAGGAAGACTGGAAAAAAGTGTTGTGGACGGATGAATCCAAGTTTGAGGTGTTTGGATCACAAAGAAGAACGTTTGTGAGACGCAGAACAAATGAAAAGATGCTGGAAGAATGCCTGACGCCATCTGTTAAGCATGGTGGAGGTAATGTGATGGTCTGGGGTTGCTTTGGTGCTGGTGAGGTGGGAGATTTGTACAGGGTAAAAGGGATTCTGAATAAGGAAGGCTATCACTCAATTTTGCAACGCCATGCCATACCCAGTGGACAGCGCTTGATTGGAGCCAATTTCATCCTTCAACACGACAATGACCCTAAACACACCTCCAAATTGTGCAAGAACTATTTACAGCAGAAGCAGGCATCTGGTATTTTATCGGTAATGGAGTGGCCAGCGCAGTCACCAGATCTGAACCCCATTGAGCTGTTGTGGGAGCAGCTTGACTGTATGGTACGCCAGAAGTGCCCATTCAACCAATCCAACTTGTGGGAGCTGCTTCTAGAAGCGTGGGGTGCAATTTCTCCAGCTTACCTCAACAGATTAATAGCTAGAATGCCAAAGGTGTGCAATGCTGTAATTGCTGCAAAAAGAGGATTCTTTGACGAAAGCAAAGTTTGATGTAAAAACAATGTTTTTTCACATACAAATCATTATTTCTAACCTTGTCAATGTCTTGACTCTATTTTCTATTCATTTTACAATGTATGGTGGTGATTAAATGTGACTTTTCATGGAAAAAACAAAATTGTTTGGGTGACCCCAAACTTTTGAACGGTAGTGTATATCTTATTTAAAACTGCTCCTCTGGCTCCATATCTTCAAAATCATTAAACAGGAACACAGCCACCTCACGCCACAACTCTAGTCTTTACATTACGGTCACAATAGCCCTTACTACTTTTGTCCCACAGTGGGGGGCGTAATTGAACCTAAAAAATATAACAAGTATAAAAAAAGTACATTAAAACTTTTCACACAGTACAAACCAAGTACTATGTAGAGCCACTAGCAATGTAGACCACATGGCTCATTAAATGGAGGAAATCAGAAAAATAAATGCATCAAAAGCAATGCCACCATGTCCCCTCACAAAAAAAATAAAATAAAACACAGAAAATACTAATGCATTCACACAGAACAATAAATGCAGGAAATTAAACAGAACCAAGGGTACAAACACCACATGTAACGCCACATGTAACACCACATAAACATTTAAAACCTGATAAGAAATAATATAGACTACATGGAGCCTTAAGAACACAGACAGAGACTATGACAGACACACACACACACACACACACGTGAAGAAGCTACTGAGAAAAGCATGCACAATATTATAATTTGGCTCATATGCTATACAGGCAGTGGACTTTACCTCAGTTATTAGGTGATCACCATCAATAGCCATTCGGTGTCTTCTTGTAGCCATTTTTGCAGCTAGAAATATGAGCACAAGCCAGCTCCTCTCTTTGCTCTCCAGGCTCCTGCTAACACTAATGGTTCGTTCTGGCTTGTTCTGGTACCACACTTTGCATAAATGGATACATTTTGTCTAGGTCAACACCTACATCTCTGTCGGAAATCAAGAGGAAACACCTGCGGAATTCATGCGGAATACTCGTGGATTTCTGCCTGATTACGCAATGAGCGGAACTAAAGCGGAAATTTTTCCTCTTGCTTTCCTCTACAATTCCTCAGTTTGGGGCCCTTGCACACTGAGCAATTCTCGAGGAATTGTAGCTGAAAGATTTCTGCTTGAAATTCCTCGCCTATTCTGCTCTGGCAGAATATTAGCTGAATTTGAGCGGAATTTAAGCGGAAATCGAGCGGAATGCAAGCGGATTTTAAGCAGAATTTCAAGCGGAATTTTAAGTCCCATTGACTTCTTTGGCATTCCGCCAGCGGAATCCGCCCAAATAATTGCCATGTCAATCCTTTGGCACGGAATTCCGGACGGAAATTTACTCTGTGTGCATGGGCAGTCGGAAATCCCATTGTTCTCTATGGAAGGGTATGTGTACACTGAGCAATTCACGAGGAATTGTAGCTGAAAGATTTCTGCTTGAAATTCCTCGCCCATTCTGCTCTGGCAGAATTTGAGCGGAATTTGGGCGGAATTTGAGCGGAAATCAAGCGGAATGCAAGCGGAATTACCAGCAGAATTCAAACCCCATCCTCTAGCGGAATCCGCCCAAAGAATTGACATGTACATTCTTTGGGTATGTGCACACTGAGGAAAAGGTGAGGAATTCAGCTTGAAATTCAGCTTGAAATTCAGCTTGAATTTCCTCCTGTAAAATATGTACAGAGCAAAGTCCCATTGTGTTCAATGGGTTTTCTGCTCTGTTGTTCACACTGCAGAATTTCCGAGCAGAATTTTCTGCTGTAGATCTGCTAGAGGAATCCTATAGAAGTCAATGGGGGGCTTAAATTCAGCTTGAATTCTGCCTGAAAACTTTCTGCTTCAATTCCTCGACAATTCCTCAGTGTGCACATAGCCTTTTGAAGTCAATGGGGGCTTAAATTCTGCTTGCATTCTGCTTGAATTCCGCTTGAATTCTGGTTGCATTCTGCTCAAATTCTGCTTCAATTGCTCGAGAATTGCTCAGTGTGCACATATCCCTATTCCTCAGTGTGTAGAAGACAAAAAAGGACAGGGGCGCTCTCTGGTGCAATAAGGTAGTGCTAGATAGGTGGGGGTGAAGTAGGAGATTATCACCACTCACCTGACGAAGTTGTACAAAGATATAGGCACAACTCTATGTAGCACATGTAATAGCTTTAGTCACCACAGCTCGTCCGGGGGCACCACTCCAGGGATGTGGTGTATGTACAGTGGAAATAAGGTCCAGACTAGACCCAATCGGCTAGAAGATTCCCCTCAATAGGACAAAGCGCAGATGGACAAAACATAACAGGAGCGGTATATAGAGCGTCAGTGAACACCACACAACACCGCTCAATAAAGAAACTTAAATCGCAACGCGTTTCGTCCCTCTCCAATACATACAGGGGCCTTTTTTCGAGCAACAGTGAAAAAGGCCCCTGTATGTATTGGAGAGGGCCGAAACGCGTTGCGATTAAACCCTAGTTTCTTTATTGAGCAGTGTTGTGTGGTGTTCACTGACTCTCTATTTACTGCTCCTATTACATTTTGTCCATCTGCGCTTTGTCCTATTGAGGGGAATCTTCTAGCTGACTGGGTCTAGTCTGGACCTTATTTCCACTATTCCTCAGTGTGCACATACCCTTATGCAATGAATGAACATTTGGTATCAATTAAAAAATTAGATATTAACTTGTACATGTCTAAAGGTCCATTTAGGGCGGGTTCACACTACGGAATTTTCGCGGACAATGTCTGCGGAATTGCGTCAGCTGTCCGCCCGCGCGGGCACGCGCTTTTCCGCCGGCTCCATAGACACCATTCTATGGGCCGGCGTATTCCGCGATCCGCTAAAAGAAGTGGCATGACACTTCTTTCAGCGTATAGCGGAATACGCCGGCCCATAGAATGGTGTCTATGGGGCAGGCGGAAAGGCACCCAGATGTGCGGGCGGACAGCTGACGGAATTCCGCGGACATTGTCCGCGAGAATTCCGTAGTGTGAACCCGCCCTTACACAGAAAGATTATCTGACAGATTATCTGCCAAAGATTTGAAGCCAAAGCCAGGAATGGATTTGAGAAGAGGAGAAATCTCAGGCTTTCCTTTATGACCTGATCTCTGTTTACAGTGTTGGACTGGCCCACCAGAGGACCAGAGGATCCTCCGTTGGGCCCCCAGCTTAAGAACCTTTAAAAACACGGACTGACATGTTGTTTCTCACTGGTTCTTCATTGGTGGGCCCCCAGGATCATTTCCTCTGGTGGGCCCCAGATACCTCAGTCCTACAGTGTCTGTTTTATAGTCTGTTTCTGGCTTTGGCTTCAAATCTTTGTCAGATAATCTGTCAGATAATCTAAACCCAGGGCCCTAATGCTGGGTTTACACGGAGCGATAATTCGCCCAATCGTACGATTAACGATTTTGAAGTAACGATTTTTTTTTTTATAACGATCAGCGTTTAGACTGTACGATATATCGTACAGAAAATTAGTTTTGCGATCGTTGTGCGATAGCTTAAGCCTATCTCACACATAGGGAAAATCAGTTTTGCGAACGACGAACGACGATTTAAAAACCTGTTAAAAGGTCAAAATGAATGATTTTTTGATCGTTCGCCGCGTTTACACGTACGATTATCGTTCGAATTCGATTGTTATCGTGAAAATTCGCCCGATAATCGCTCCGTGTAAACCCAGCATTAGGGTCCGTTTACACACACAGATTATCTGACAGATATCTGACAGATTTTTGCAGCCAAAGCCAGGAATGGACTATAAACAGAGAAATCCATTTCAAATCCATTTCTGGTTTTGGCTGCAAAAATCTGGCAGATATCTGTCAGATAATCTGTGTGTGTAAACGGACCCTAATGCTACGTTTACACGGAATGATTATCCGGCGAATTTTCGCGATAACGATCGAATTGGTGGCGATCGGAGCGGCGGTGGCGGTGGTGGCGATCGAAGCAGCGGGGGTGGCGATCGGAGCGGCGGCGGCAGGGGTGGCAATGGGAGCGGCAGCGGCGATCGGAGCGGCCGGGGTGGCGATCGGGGCGGCGCAGGGGGCTGCGGTTGAGCGGAGGGCCAGGCTGCGAGCTGGCCGGGCTGCGGGTGCGCGATCGCAAAACGATTTTTCTGTATGATATATCGTACCATCTAAACGCTGATCGTTATAAAGAAAAAAAATCGTTACTTCGAAATCGTTAATCGTACGATCGGGCCAATAATCACCTCGTGTAAACTTAGCTTAAGGCTCACCAGTAATGATGAGCAAACTTACCAAACGTTTGGGATCATGAGTGCTCTGCATTTGGCCCCTGGTGGCTGGAGTGGTTGGAGGCAGCCCTAGAGAGTCTTCGAAAACATGGATACAGCCAAATCCATAGAACCTGACTACTGTTAACTAGGACTAATGTTTCACATGTTGGTCTTTAGTAAGATCCAGCTGTGCCTCTTAAAGAGGAAGTCTTACAAAAATGAAAAAAGGCAGGTGGTGGTGGTGGTGGTGGGGGGGGTTACAAGAAATTAATAAGTGAACTTACCTCTCCTTGTTTCTCCATTGCACTGCTCCTGGGTCCCGTTGACAGCAACTGACTGTCATCTACTGCTTGAAACCAGGTACGTCACATACCCGGTTGTTCCAGCTTCAGTGTCACAGCCCGGCTTAGCGATTGCACGCTCAGCCAGTCAGTGACTTTGCGCCACTAATTGTACTTTGTAATGGCATGCTTAATTTTTGCATAAAGTACGCTGCAAAATCAGAAAAAAATTAAATGTGTGGTGAAATTGAAAGTTTTCTTTTTTTCATTTGGGGAGGTTTTGTGTTTACGCCATTTTCCCTAGGGTAAAACTAACGTGTTATGCCTGTTCCTAAAAATGTTACGATTACAACGATATATAATGCTATCAGTATAATGCGCTATCAGTATATGCGCTTTTATCAGTATATGCAATCTAATGATTGTTTAACTGTAAAATTAAAGTGTAAAAAAAAAGTATAATTAAAAAAAGTTTGAAAAATATGTAAAAAAATAAATAAATAAACATATTACATATCGCAGTGACCTCGGTCATGAAGGGATTAATGAGTTTGCCATCGCAGCTGCTGCCTGTGATCTGCATGTAGAACCCTACCTCCAAGCTAGCAAAGATAGGTTTATGTTACAATATAGATTTATGTTACAATTTACACCAGTTATGCCATTTTTCTCCAAGCCCCACTAACATGTATAACTTTTATTTTATTTGATGGCTTGTAAAAAATTTTAATCTTTTTTTAGAAAATAAATGTTCCTTAAAATCGCTCCATTCCCAGGCTTATAGCGCTTTTATCCTTTGGTCTATGGGGCTGTGTGAGGTGTCATTTTTTGTGCCAGGATGTGTTCTTTCTATCAGTACCTTGATTGCACATATGCGACTTTTTGATCGCTTTTTATTACAATTTTTCTTATGCAACCAAAAATGTGCAATTTCGCATTTATGCAATTTACCGTGAAAGATCAGGAATGAAATAAATTAATAGTTGGGGTGACGCATAGTTACGCATTCGGCGATACCAAATATGTTTTTTTATTTATTTATTGATTAATTTTATTTTTTTTTATTTATTAAATGGGGAAAGGGGGTGATTCAAACTTTTCAGTGTGTCAGGAGCTGAGGATAAGGACAGGCAGCTGCGATTCCACAGCTGCCTGTCATTAACCCCTTTAATGCCGCCATCTATAGCAATCGCAGTGTCAGTGACTTATGCTATTGCATAGCATAGATCAGTATATGCAATCTAATGATTGTTTAACTGTAAAATTAAAGTGTAAAAAAAAAGTATAATTAAAAAAAAGTTTTAAAAATATGTAAAAAAATAAATAAATAAACATATTACATATCGCAGTGACCTCGGTCATGAAGGGATTAATGAGTTTGCCATCGCAGCTGCTGCCTGTGATCTGCATGTAGAACCCTACCTCCAAGCTAGCATAGATAGGTTTATGTTACAATATACACTCACCGGCCACTTTATTAGGTACACCTGTCCAACTGCACTTTACCACTTAATTTCTAATCAGCCAATCACATGGCAGCAACTCAGTGCATTCAGGAATGTAGACATGGTCAAGACAATCTCCTGCAGTTCAAACCGAGCATCAGTATGGGGAAGAAAGGTGATTTGAGTGCCTTTGAACGTGGCATGGTTGAGTATTTCAGAAACTGCTGATCTACTGGGATTTTCACGCACAACCATCTCTAGGGTTTACAGAGAATGGTCCGAAAAAGAAAAAACATCCAGTGAGCGGCAGTTCTGTGGGCGGAAATGCCTTGTTGATGCCAGAGGTCAGAGGAGAATGGGCAGACTGGTTCGAGCTGATAGAAAGGCAACAGTGACTCAAATAGCCAACCGTTACAACCAAGGTAGGCAGAAGAGCATCTCTGAACGCACAGTATGTCGAACTTTGAGGCAGATGGGCTACAGCAGCAGAAGACCACACCGGGTGCCACTCCTTTCAGCTAAGAACAGGAAACTGAGGCTACAATTTGCACAAGCTCATCGAAATTGGACAGTAGAAGATTGGAAAAACGTTGCCTGGTCTGATGAGTCTCGATTTCTGCTGCGACATTCGGATGGTAGGGTCAGAATTTGGCGTCAACAACATGAAAGCATGGATCCATCCTGCCTTGTATCAACAGTTCAGGCTGGTGGTGGTGGTGTCATGGTGTGGGGAATATTTTATTGGCACTCTTCGGGCCCCTTGGTACCAATTGAGCATAGTTGCAACACCACAGCCTACCTGAGTATTGTTGCTAACCATGTCCATCCCTTTATGATCACAATGTACCCAACATCTGATGGCTACTTTCAGCAGGATAATGCGCCATGTCATAAAGCTAGAATCATCTCAGACTGGTTTCTTGAACATGACAATGAGTTCACTGTACTCAAATGGCCTCCACAGTCACCAAATCTCAATCCAATAGAGCATCTTTGGGATGTGGTGGAACGGGAGATTCACATCATGGATGTACAGCTGACAAATCTGCGGCAACTGTGTGATGCCATCATGTCAATATGGACCAAAATCTCTGAGGAATGCTTCCAGCACCTTGTTGTATCTATGCCACGAAGAATTGAGGCAGTTCTGAAGGCAAAAGGGGGTCCAACCCGTTACTAGCATGGTGTACCTAATAAAGTGGCCGGGGAGTGTAGATTTATGTTACAATTTACACCAGTTATGCCATTTTTCTCCAAGCCCCACTCACTTTTTTTCATTTGACCCCTGGAGTCAGCCAATAATGCCAATAATGTCCGACAATGTCATCAACTGTAATTCTATGAAGAGAAATACAGATATGGCCACAAATCCACATGTGATCCACTGATTTACTGCTTCATGGTACAATCAAAATCAGGATGCAAATACATTTTGAATAAAGTATAAGGTATACATTTTCATCAAAGTGTATAAGGGTCCATTTACACAGAAAGATTATCTGACAGATTATCTGCCAAAGATTTGAAGCCAAAGCCAGGAATAGATTTGAAAAGAGGAGAAATCTCAGGCTTTCCTTTATGACCTGATCTCTGTTCATAGCCTGTTTCTGGCTTTGGCGTCAAATCTTTGGCAGATAATCTGTCAGATAATCTTTCTGTGTAAATGGACCCTCATGCTGGGTTTACACAAAACGATAATTGGCCTGATCGTACGATTAACGATGTCGGAGTAACAATTTTTTTTCATAACGATCAGCGTTATGATTGTTAGCCGCTCGCAGCCAGGCCCCCCGCTCATCCGCAGCCCGGCCCCGCGGTCAACTGCAGCCCCCTGTGCTGCCCCGATCGCCCCCCCCCCTGCCAACGCTCCGATCGCTGCCGCTGCTCCGATCTCCCCCCCGCCGATCCGATGGCCCCCCCCCACCGCCGCCACTCCAATTGCCCCCCCCCCCCCGCCGCCGCTCCAATCGCCTCCCCCCCCACACTGATTGTCTGAAGAGGAGCCGTTTGAAATTCCCAGCTCCCCTCTTCAGCCAATCAATGCACGGCAGCACTGATTGGCTGAAGAGGGAAGCCAGGAATTTCAAACGGCTCCTCTTCAGCCAATCAGTGCTGCCGTG
Organism: Dendropsophus ebraccatus; assembly: GCF_027789765.1. Taxonomy (NCBI): domain Eukaryota; kingdom Metazoa; phylum Chordata; class Amphibia; order Anura; family Hylidae; genus Dendropsophus; species Dendropsophus ebraccatus. The sequence goes on from NC_091456.1 coordinate 101,902,838, forward strand.
CATTGATTGGCTGAAGATGGAAGCCGGGAATTTCAAACGGCTCCTCTTCAGCCAATCAGTGCTGAAGAGGAGCGGTGTCGGGGGTGGCGATCGGAGCGGCGGCGGCGGCGGGGGTGGCGATCGGGACGGCGGGGGCGCCGATCGAGCTGGCACAGGGGCTGCGGATGAGCGGGGGGCCAGGCTGCAAACGGGGGGCCGGACTTTCGCGCGACGACTGTTTACATGGAACGATCAGCAAATTTTTTCCGAACGACGATTTAAGAACAAGATAAAAGATCAAAATGAACGATTTCTCGCTCGTCGTTCGATTATTGTTTGAATTCGATCGTTATCGTGTAAATCCGAACGATAATTGTTCCGTGTAAACCCAGCATTAGCCTACACACCACTCCATGGTTTCTGTTTCGTCCCAAACCAAAATTATCATTTGGCCCAAGTACCTTTATAAACTATAGAAATCAAGCTAATTTGCCTTAAATATTGCTCAAAAATACACTGTGTGCTAAAAAGTATTAGTCAAAAAAAAAAGCACAAACATGTTCATACATTAACCAAAGAACACAGCTTTACTATAAATCTGGCAGAGATTCAATTCCTGACAAAGCTTGTGGAGAGTGGTGTTATTCTGAATAAAAACTGAACTTTACAATGCACAAATACCTGTCAAAGAGGTTGAAATTGTTGAAATTTAGTGATAGGCCGTCATTTAATGGCAAATAATTTTTATTTCAAAACAACGACCGTCTAGATACAAAACTTGTCTGTAAAATGAATAAAAGATTATTTATACTTTCATCAGGTATGAATTATTTTACCATTAACATGTATGATAACTAAAAACTTTTAGAGTTACTGTGTATTACACATTCTGTCTCCGGCAGTGTAAGGGTTACATGATCCAGACAGAACAAATTCTCTCAGGTGTTGAGATGTCTGGAGTACAGGTATTGAGCAAACAAAGAGCTCAGTGTTTGACAGGCAGGGGCAGTGCCTGGCATGTCTAGAGATATATTCAATACTGAGTGTCTTAAGCAGACAGGTGGTGAACCTTACCTAGGCAGTGTGTAAAATGTACTATTATACACAGTCTACAAAAGAAATCATTCAAAAAGATAAATAAGTGTGATTTTAAATGCAAAGTCACTTAATAAGATAAGGTAAGACGTTAGAATGATTTGCAATCTAAAAGGATTGTGGTTAGAAGAAAGTATTTGGAATGGGTAAATTGCATTAAGGATGGAAGGCAGCATACATATCCGTAGGGAATAGAAATGGTAGTGCCAAGAAAGTAATTAAAGTGGAGCTTTATAACAAATATGGTGTGATAGTCTCTGTAGGGAGAATATTACAGTAGAAAGGAGTGCGAGCAGCCCTGGTAAAAGGGATGGTAACTAGTGATGAGCGAGTACTAAAATTCTCGGGTGCTTGTTACACGAGACGAATATCTCCCGATACTCAAGTGCTCTTTTTGAGTAACGAACTCCATTGAAGTCAATGGGAGACTCAAGCATTTTTGCAGGGGACCCAAGTTCGGTAGGGGAAAGGTCGTGTGAAAACCTGTCAACCTCAGAAAATGATGGAAACACAACAGAAATGGACAGGAAACAGCAGGGGCAGCATGTATGCATGCCTCTGAGGCTGCCTAATGGCACCATTATGCCTAATTCTGTGCAACAGCCTGGTTAAAACAGAGGAAGGCATAGGGACCACCCAAAAACTCAGCCTGACACAGCATGGCATTGAGAACACAGGGAACCATTAAAACAGAGGTAGCATAGCATGAACCAGCCAAAAATTTCAGCCTGACACAGCATAGCGGTGAGGACAGAGTGAACAAGGTAGAAGCGGTATCCAGTCAGCCTTCCAAAATTTATACCAGACCTTGCATGGCAGTGAGCACACAGAGAACTATTTAAAGTGAGTGAGGAAGCAAGTGAGCCTCCCAAAAATTAGGCCAGACACACCATGGCATTGAGCACACAGAGAACTTCCGGGAGCAGCAGTAGCCAACATGGAGGCCAGGCAGGAGCAACAGTAACCAACATGGAGGCCAGGCAGGAGCAACAGTAACCAACATGGAGGCCAGGCAGGAGCAACAGTAGTCAACATGGAGGCCAGGCAGGATCAGCAGTAACCAACATGGAGGCCAGGCAGGAGCAACAGTAGTCAACATGGAGGCCAGGCAGGATCAGCAGTAGCCAACATGGAGGCAAGGGCAGGCCCAGCAGTAGTCAACATGGATGCCAGTAAAGGCTCAGCAGTAATCAACATGGATGCCAGTTAAGGCCCAGCAGTAGCCAACATAGAGGCCAGTTAAGGCCCAGCAGTAGTAAACATAAATGCCAGTTAAGGCCCAGCAGTAGTCAACATGGATGCCAGTTAAGGCCCAGCAGTAGCCAACATGGAGGCAAGGGCAGGTCCAGCAGTAGTAAACATAAATGCCAGTTAAGGCCCAGCAGTAGTCAACATGGATGCCAGTTAAGGCCCAGCAGTAGCCAACATGGAGGCAAGGGCAGGCACACGAGTAGCCAACATGGAGGCAAGGGCAGGCACACCAGTGGTCATGGCATTGAGCACACAGAGAACTCCCGGGAGCAGCAATAGCCAACATGGAGGCCAGGCAGGAGCAACAGTAACCAACATGGAGGCCAGGCAGGATCAGCAGTAACCAACATGGAGGCCAGGCAGGAGCAACAGTAGTCAACATGGAGGCCAGGCAGGATCAGCAGTAGCCAACATGGAGGCAAGGGCAGGTCCAGCAGTAGTCAACATGGATGCCAGTAAAGGCTCAGCAGTAATCAACATGGAGGCCAGTTAAGGCCCAGCAGTAGCCAACATGGAGGCAAGGGCAGGCACACCAGTAGCCAACATAGAGGCAAGGGCAGGCACACCAGTAGTCAACATGGATGCCAGTTAAGGCCCAGCAGTAGCCAACATGGAGGAAAGGGCAGGCACACCAGTAGTCAACATGGATGCCAGTAAAGGCCCAGCAGTAGTCAACATGGATGCCAGTTAAGGCCCAGCAGTAGTCAACATGGATGCCAGTTAAGGCCCAGCAGTAGCCAACATGGAGGCAAGGGCAGGCACACCTGTAGTCAACATGGATGCCAGTTAAGGCCCAGCAGTAGCCAACATGGAGGCAAGGGCAGGCACACCAGTAGTCAACATAGATGCCAGTTAAGGCCCAGCAGTAGCCAACAAGGAGGCAAGGGCAGGCACACCAGTAGTCAACATGGATGCCAGTTAAGGCCCAGCAGTAGCCAACATGGAGGCAAGGGCAGGCACAACAGTAGTCAACATGGATGCCAGTAAAGGCCCAGCAGTAGCCGACATGGAGGCAAGGGCATCATGGTGGCTCAGTGGTTAGCACTGGAGCCTTGCAGCACTGGAGTCCTGGGTTCAAATACGACCAAGGACAACATCTGCAACACGACCAAGGACAACAAATACGACCAAGGACAACATCTCCGTGTTTGCGTGGGTTTCCTCTGGGTACTCCCGTTTCCTCCCACACCCAAAAACATACAGATAGGTGAAGCGCTGCGGATTCTGTGTGCGCTATACAAACAATCTGGTAGTGGCTGGAACTAGATGCACGCTGTGATACCCCCTTACAATGAGCAGTGAATTTTTATGCAGGTGTACTACAAATCCCAGCAATACAGTGTAGTACCCACTAGATTAGGGAGGGGGCTGTACGGTACAATCTGGTAGTGGCTGGACCTAGACACACGCTGTGATACCCCCTTACAATGAGCAGTGAAGTTTTATGCAGGTGTACTACAAATTTCAGCAATACAGTTTAGTACCCACGAGTTTAGGGGGGGCTGTACGGTACAATCTGGTAGTGGCTGGACCTAGACACACTATGTGATACCCCCTTACAATGAGCAGTGAAGTTTTATGCAAGTGTACTTTAAATCCCAGCAATACAATGTAGTACCCACTAGTTTAGGGGGGACTGTACGGTACAATCTGGTAGTGGCTGGACCTAGACACACTCTCTGACACCCCCTTTCAATGAGCAGTGAAGTGCTATGCAGGATGTACTACAAATCCCAGCAATCTAATGTAGTACAGCAGCAGCACCAGCCCCAAAATAAAAAAAAGAGTACACTGAGCACTTCATTGGGGTCTGTATGCAACACCTAATGTCCCCTTTCTGCCAGCAGCCGATCACCACAGTGTGCTGGTTAAATCAGCACTGCAACTCCCAGCCAGCAGTCTGTAGTAATACAATTAAAAACGATTTGAAGCCCTGAAAAGGGCTGTTTGTTTATTTTGCTAGTATATACCCTGCCTACTGGAACGCTAAATCCTACACTGACACTCTCCCTGAGAAGCAGCAGCTCTGTCCCTAATCTCTCACAGCATGCGTCTGAAATGAGTACTGCCGGCTGCACGTTTTATATGGCAGGGTCATCTGATCTGGCCAACCAATCGCTGCTATCGACATGTGTGGGTCCCATGTGATCGCAGGATGACCAAAGAGTCTCCTGCATGTTTATTGGATGAGAAATAGCGCCCAAACTTACAGGAAATGAATGATGAGATTTTCTTGAGTATTGCGAAACAATTTTGCACCAGGGCCCATCAGCCTGTAGCTACGACCCTGGATAAGATATTAGGATTTTATTTACTTGGATGGAAAGGAAGATACCATTATGTTATAAATAGGATAATGTAACATAACCAGCACAAAATCTTTGGTGTTGTTAGGAGTGATCACATTTTTATTTATATATGTTTTATAGGTATGTTAGTACATAGCCATGGTTTTGGGGGTGTGACCTTAACCCCTTAACGACATCAGGCGTAAATCTACGCCCTTGCGCCCTGGTACTTAACGCATCAGGGCGTAAATTTACGCCCGATGTTTCCCCGATCGCTGTGTGTTCGCACACAGCGATCGGGGAAGATGGCCTGCTATAAATCATAGCAGGCCATCTTAGCTTCTCGGCACGGGGGGTGGTTAACACCCCCCGTGCTTACGATCGCCGCTATTGGCTGATCAATTCAGATCAGCCAATAGCGGCGATCGGAACCTTCCAGACCTGACCCGATGACCCGGAAAAAATGGCGGTCGTGCTGTCCGAGGACGGCACCGACCGCCATTACTGTAAAAAGTAATGGTGGTCACGGTGCCACCGGCCCGATCGCCGTGAACGTCCGGCCGGTACCGGACGGCCGTTAACGGCGATCGGGCCGGTGGCACGGCGATCAGAGTCCACAAAAATAGTAAATACCTGCTCTGGACCCCTCAGCTAGGTAGCTGAGGGGTCCAGAGCAGGTATTTGTACATTACTCACCTGTCCTGGGGTCCTGATCGGCGTCTTCCAGGTTCGTGGCGTCCTCCGTCTTTCCGTCCGGTCTTCGGCTATTTCCGGCGGCCCCCATCGGCTTTTTTCGGCTCCAGCCTCGTCTTTTTCCGGATTTTGCGCTCTACTGCCCTCTAGCGGCTGATATGTGTAATACACTTATCAGCAGCTACAGTGATGTTCAGAATGTAGAAAAAGTTTTTTCTATTTTCGGCACCCTATCGCCGCTGAGTGTTGATCAGCATCGCACGAAAGTGCGCTGCTAATCAGCAACTCCTCCTTTTTGGCGTAGGGGTTTTCTATATTCTACTGCCATGGTCTGCTGATAAGTGCCGCACATAAGTGCGGCATTTATCAGCAACTCCTTTGTTGGCGTAGTTTTTTTTTTATACTTACTGTAAAAAAACACGTAAAAAACACTACATTACACCACACTACATTGAATAAAGTTCGACACTACACCACTACATACCCCATATACCAATCCCCGTATAAAGATGGCCCCCAGGGTGTTTTCCGGGGTTAGAGGGATACGTTATTATTGCCTCCGACACCGAAACAGCCAGTGAGGATGAATGGGGGGATCCTTCTTTCCTCCATTCATCCTCATCATCCTCATCATCCAGTGACGTGTCTGGGGGTAGCGTAGCGTACGCTGCCCCCCAGACACGTCTTTTCCGCCAGTACCGTCCCAATAAGAGATGACGGTATGAAATTCTACAAACTCTGTGAGAGTACCTCAGGGTACACTTACAGATTTAGGGTACGTGCACACTGCGGAATGGCGAAGGATAACCATTCGTGCATTCCGCAGCTGGCACCCGCCGGCGGACTAATGCGGGCGCGTGTCTCCACCCGTGTCATAGACTCCAATCTATGCATGGGCGGATTCCATCGTCCATCCAAAGAATGAACACGTTGGATGGAGAGCGGAATCGGCCCGTTCATAGAATGGAGTCTATGACACGGATGGAGAGGTGCGCCTGCATCACTCCGCCGGTGGGTGCCAACTGTGGAATGCACGAAGGGTTATCTGTCGCGATTCCGCAGTGTGCACGTACCCTTAGAGTGTATGTAGGAAGGGACACCCGAATCCAGCCCCAGATGCCCCCTCCCCCCCAACCTCGGAACAAGTGGGAAGATCATCCGGGAACTGATCTTCCCACTGCTGGATAAAGGTTACCACCTGTACGGGGATAACTTTTATACCAGCACCCCCTCTTCCGGTCCCTCGCTGCCCGAGCTACTATAGTTTGCGGCACGATCCGAACATATCAGAAGTAGTAATAGCGCCCTAATATTTAGCAGCCATAGAGCGGACCCAGCGCTTCTGGATATGAAGGACCCCGTATCGCACCAGGACAACATTTTCCAGGTGACGTCCCCCACACTGGAGAACGGGAGACCCCAGAAGAAGTGCAGAGTGTGGCGTAACAGGGAAGGACACCATTTTTCAGTGTGACACCTGTCCTGATCCCCCTGGCCTCTGCATACTGGATCGCTTCAAGGCGCACCACACGTCACTGGGGTTCTACATTATCTAAATTCTGTCCCTTATTCCTATTTCAGGGGTCACGTTGATCCGGGGATTATTCTGATCGCCATTATGGAGTCGGGAAGGAATTTTTCCCCTGTGATGAGGCTAATGTCGTCTGCCTTACGAGGGTTTTTTGCCTTACTCTGGATCAACACAGGTTGAATTTGATGGACACCTGTAATTTTCAACCTTATAAACCAATAATTGGCCTAATACCCCCAAATAAATTAGAATTGTCCCTTTTCCCCAGCTAAATAGGTATGGCCGCCATTCCCATTAGAGACTTGCCATGATGCAATTACAAAGCCTCTGTGCTGCCAGGACAGTAGAAACCCCCCACAAGTGACCCCATTCTGGAAACTACACCCCATAAGGAATCTAACAAGGGGGGCAGCGAGGATATGGCCCCCTGGTGACGGCCACATTTGGGACGTGAAAATGAAAAAAATGGTATTTTTTATTTTCTCGGCACATGTTCTACGTAAGTGCCCGTCACCAGTGGGGTCCTTAAGCTCACTGCACCCCTTGTTAGATTCCTTAAGGGGTGTAGTTTCCAGAATGGGGGGGTTCTACTGTCCTGGCAGCACAGGAGCTTTGTAATTGCGACATGGCCTCCATCCTCCATTCCAGCCTCTAAATGGCGCTCTGTCCCTTTAGTGACTTGCCCTGTGCCCATATGGCACATTATGCCCACATGTGGGGTATTTTCGTACTCAGGGAAAACTACCCTACACGTTTGTGTTCATTTTCTTTTTTAACCCCTTGTGAAAATGGAAAAAATCAAGGCTAGACCAACATTTAGTGTAATTTTTGTAAAATTTTTACTCTAAATCATTAATCTTGTCATGATTTTTTCATTTTCACAAGGGGCTAAAAGATAAAAAAAAACACTTAATGTGTAGCGCAATTTCCCCTGAGTACGGAAATACCCCACGTGTGGACATAAAGCGCCATGCGGGTGCAGGGTAAGCCTCAGAAGGGAAGGAGCGCCATTTGGTTTTTGAAGGCTGGATTTGGATGGAATGGATTTCGAGGGGCCATGTTGCATTCAAAAGGCCCCTGTGTTGCCAAGACAGTTGAAACCCCCCAAAAGTGACCCCATTATGAAAACTACACCCCTCAAGGAATGTAACAAGACATGGCCCTTGAAATCCTTTCCAGTGAAATTCAGCTTCCAAAAGCCAATTGGCGCTTCTTCCCTTTGGAGGCTCGTCCTGCGCCCCCTTGGCGCTTTATCGCCACATGTGGGGTATTTTCGTACTCGGGAGAAACTGCGCTACACATTTTGTAGGCTAGAACAACGTTTTAGTGTAAAAAATAAATTTTTCTTTTTTCACGCCATATTGTTCGGAAAATCTGTGAAGCACCTGTGGGGTCCAGATGCTCACCGCACCCCTTGTTACATTCCTTGAGGGGTGTAGTTTTCTAAATGGTGTCCCTTTAGGGGTGTTTTTTAGGTTTTGGCACCCCAGAGCCTCTGCCAACCTGAAGTGGTACGGTCAAAAATGACCAAATATGACGGAGGCGTTGAAATTCACTAGGCACTCCTTTATATCTGAGGCTTGTGGTTGCGTCAAATAGCGCAATAGGACCACATATGGGGTATTTCTATAAACTGCAGAAACGGAGCAATCAATGTTGGGGTGCATTTCTCTGGTAATAGGTTTATAATTATGAAAAATATTGGATTACAATAAAATCTCTGCACAGAAAATAAAAATTTTCAAATTTCTTACACACTTAGCTTTTATTTCTGTGACTCCCCTAAAGGGTTAAAAAACTTTCTGGATATGCTTTTGCAGAGTGTGGGGGATGCAGTTTCTGAAATGGGGTGCTTTGTGGGGCTTTCTAACACGCAGGCCCCTCAAATACACTTTTAATCTGAACAGTTCCCTAAAAATATCTGATTTTGAAACTTTACAGAAAATTTGGAAATTTGCTGCTAATGTTTTAAGCTTCCTATTGTCTAAAAAAATGAAAGATCGTTTAATAAATGCCGCCAACATAAAGTAGACATGTTGCTAATGCTATTTAATATATAATTTATGTGGTATAACCACTTTCTGTATAAGCAAAAAAGTTTCAAAGTTGGAAAAATACATTTTCACGTTATTTGGGTTTTTTTCATAAAGATTCGTTATGAGTATCGACTCCAATTTTCCAGAAATGTAAAGAACAATATGTCACGAGAAAACAATCTCAGAATCAGCCGGATAGGTAAAAGCATCCCGAAGTTATTAATGAATAAAGTGACACTGATCATATTCATAAAATTTGTCTCTGTCATTAAGGCCATTTCAGGCTCTGTCCTTAAGGGGTTAAACACCTGCGCCTTGTTTACGCAACTTTAGAAGAAGGACAAATGAACATAGCCCATCCTGGATAGAGGAATCAAGGTAGGGTGAGCAAAAGGACAATTTATTTTTCTATATTTGGTCCTTCTTCGTTATCACCTACAGCACCTGTCCAGTCACAAGCACCTCATTTGTCTTGAATTGTTGAGCAGAATATAAGACTCCTCACATCATGTTGGCACCTTCCTCAAGTAGAACTACTACACTTTCAGTCCTGTGACAAAAGCCATTCAGTTCCTCTGTACTGTGGAGGACTCTGGACCCCAAAATGGCTGATTGGTAATTCTTCTTTTTGTGCAAAATTCTGGCTTAGCTAAAAACTTAACAATTTACATTCATTGTTTGTTTGTTTTTTAGTTATCATGGAAAACATGGCACTTCCTGTGTTTACACTTTTTTTTAAGAGTCTAAACATCGGAAGTCCAGTGTTTTTTCCAAGTCTGCACTCACAGGGAAGGCAGTCATTTGATTGACGGACACATTGAGCTGTCATACTCTGTACTGGGGGTTAAATGGGGATGCTATGCATCCTCCCTTAAAGGGGTATTCCCCCCAAAATTATTTTTGCATTAATACATTGCCCACCTGTAGCTTTCCATCTTTCCAATATCAATTTATTACGAATTCTGCACAGTTTTGCTGTTATACAGATGCATTCACCCCCACCAAACAGATAGAATCATCAAATCTAAGTCCACTCCGACACGCTCCCTGCTCCTGGCCCACACCCTCCGAGACGGCATCACGTGTCCTCCCTCTCTTCAATGGGCCGGGTTAGCACTTCTAACCCAGCCAATCTGAAGAGAAGGAGGACACTGACAGGGATGGCTGATGTTAGAGAGGGAGATAGTGATCAGTGCACTGTCTTCCTCTCTAACAGCAGCCACCCCCGTCACCCATACCGTATGCCCCCCCAGCCCCAGAGCACTCTGTGCCCCCCAGCGCTCCCCTGCACTGTTCCCCCTGACTGCGCTCACACTGACAGCGCTCACCCGCGGCAACCCCCCCTGCGATCACCCGCGGCACCCCCCCTCCTCACCCGCGGCACCCATTTTCCACAACCCCCCACCCCCCCGGTGTCACCTGCGGGCATTCCCCGCCGCCCGCTCTCATCATGCACCTGCGGCAGCACCCGAGGCCTCCCGCAGCTCAGTAGCATCACTGAGCTGCGGGAGGCCTCGGAAGAGCAGGATGACTGGGATGGTGAGAGGGGGGGAGGAACGTGTGCCATGGGTGAGGCCGTCGTGGTGATTGCCGCCCGTGAGACGGGGTGGGGGGGTCGATTGCTGCCGCGGGTGAGAGGGGGGGGGGGGAACCATGGGTGAGACAGGGGTGGTGATGGCCGCAGGTGAGACGGGGTGTCGGCTGCTCCCGCGGGTGAGACGGGGGGAAGGAACGTTCCACGAGTGAGACCGGGGGCAGGGGGAGTAACATGCTGCCACGGGTGAGACCGGGATGGTGATGGCCGCAGGTGTGTGTGGGGGGGGGGGGTTGGGGGTCGGGCAATGCCGCAGGCTACATCTTGAACACCAACTCAGCTCTGCTACATCCCCAACACCAACTCACCTCTGCTACATCCTCAACACCAACTCAGCTCTGCTACATCCCCAACACCATCTCAGCTCTGCTATATCCGTATCACCATCTCAGCTCTGCTATATCCGTATCACCATCTCAGCTCTGCTATATCCGTATCACCATCTCAGCTCTGCTATATCTGTATCACCATCTCAGCTCTGCTACATCCTCAACAGCATCTCAGCTCTGCTATATCCGTATCACCATCTCAGCTCTGCTATATCCGTATCACCATCTCAGCTCTGCTATATCCATATCACCATCTCAGCTCTGCTATATCCGTATCACCATCTCAGCTCTGCTACATCCCAGCATCTCAGCTCTGCTATATCCCCATCACCATCTCAGCTCTGCTACACAATCATCAGACATAAACATTGCATGATGGGAAATGTAGTTTCCTATCTTGGATATAGACCATCTTTTAGAAAAACTTGTAACTCTGGAACGGCAGCAGTTAGAAAGACGGGGGACGGCTCAAAATACTCAGGGGGCTTGGTGAGTAAGTTTAGCTAGGTTTGGGAGCATTTCATTTTTTTTGCTCTTGGGGGGAATACCCCTTTAACTCCCTGGGGTCCAGACTGTTCATGTAGGGATGCTATATATCCTAACTTAACCAAACTGGGGGCTTGACTGATCATCCTGGCCCCTAAAGGATAACAATAGCAAATACATTGTACACCTATGTATTTTCCCTAATATCCTAATATATATAAGTGTATGTATAGATAGGTAGGTAGATAGGTAGGTAGGTCAACTTAAAGGGGTGCTCCAGCGTGCGGGCACTTTTTTGGGGGGACCACGTCCACTTACCTCCCCGGTTCCAGCGGCGGGTCCCGCATCACGGCGCTCTGGTGCCCCGTTTCCCGTCCGCTTCCTGGTGTCTGACGCTGCCCGAGACGCTACGTCTCAGGGCCGCTCAGGCACTCAGTGAAAGAGGCGGGATCCGAGCGGACTTCAAATGGATCCCGCCTCCTTCACTGAGTGGAACAGGTCACGGAACGGCGGTCTGTTACGTAGTGTGAACATAGCCTTAGATAAATATACTCATCCAACTCTGCTCACAATTATGCAGTTGTTTAGAGTGATACTGTCACCTGTATTAGTACAGGTTACGCTCACAATAGTAGCTGCAACAGCAGCTTTATCTTTGTTTGGGAAGTCTTGGAGTTCTTTTTGCAGAAAAAAGGTTTTAATCCTTGTTTCCACTTGGATGGCCAAGACGAGATGGGGCTTCTCTGCCGCAAGGTCACCTTTTCCTGCCTCGGTCCAGTGCTGTAATCCACGCTCCCCTCCCCCTTGTGACATTGTTCTGGGGTGTTAGCCCAATAGAAGTGAAACAAGCGCCAGACCCTGGCAGGGAAAGGTGGCTCAACAACAGAGAAAACCTGCCTCTGTGACACTGTCTTGCCAGTCATGCCAAGGATTAAAAGCTTTTTTTCTGCAAAAGAAGCGTGTAATAGTGCCGGCAGCTAGCGGGGAACGAGGAGCAAGCGAGCACTGACAGCGCTTATTGGTCCTCTGCATTGTCCTATGTAATAGGGGCTTAAATCCACAATGTGCATCAGCCACTTTTCCTCCTGTGAATGTCAATATCACTTTGCCCTCCTATAATATGCATAAAGATTTAGGATGTAATTATCTTTTAAGTTCCTTCAAATGTAAATAGCCTTAAGTGGTTATTTTGCAATTGATTCTGTTATGTGAATTTAAGTTTGTCTCTTGGTTTTATCTGTAAACTTCAAAGACATTGTTAGAGATTTTTTTGATAAAATTCTCTCACGCTACAAAATACTTGTGCACAGGTGAGTTACTTTTTGTACTTAAATTTGTTTTCACTGAGCTGCCTTTTTGCCTAATGTGTGTCAGGGCTGCAATCAAAATGTGGTAAAAACTGTCACAAAAATCTAAGGCTACCCATAGACTTTCTGCTACATATATAGGTGCATTTTTTAAAAGCAGTATATCCATAGAAAGCCCAAACTGAGATTCCAGGCTCTTCACACAATAGGTAACTTTCTTTTTTATTTTGGGCATGCTCCAGTTTTATTATATATTATTTGGTGCTGGTTTTATAACCATGTTTATTTTTCAGTCTCTTTTGATGCCAGTATTGGTACAGAATGTATCCATTGCTAACCAGTAGCAGTCATAAAAAATGAAAATAAAACACTTGGGGGGGGGGGGGGGGGGCACTTAAGTTCAGCATTTTTGCGCTGGGCTTGAAAATGTCCCTGTAGTGCCGAGGCTTTGAAGATTTATGTAAAAGTGCAATTCCTCTACATAAATCCCATGTGCACCAGAGCCCCTCCATCCACACAAAATGTAACCTATTCCAATTCAGAGATGGCGTAGGTTTCACTGTAATATTTTTCAGTGGAAAAATGTTAAATGTGGCACACGCAGAGGCCTCGCCCTCTCTGTATGCAGCCCCTGTTCTGCCCCCTGCCTTGCCTTTATTATCAGATCAGGGCATAATAAATAAGTGTAGTTTTTAATTCAATGTAAGGCTATGTTCACACTATCGGCTGCAGGAATGTCCTTTTTCTACAATTGACTTGGGGGCACACCGGTGGCTGAGACCTCTACCAATCACTAGAACAAAGGTGCAGACGCACCCAGCAGCACACGCTCTGCTCCTTTGCCTCAACTCTCATTGGTAATGAAGCAGAATTAAAATGGGAGCCTATGGAACTTCTGGAAGACATGATTTCTGGAAGTTTCATAGGCTCCCTTATGATTCTGTAGTGTCAAGGTGTGCCACTACCTATGTATACCACTTGTCAAAAGGTATCTCTGTCAGGTGTCACAGTTTGGGCTAAACACTGCAGTTTACACTTTCACCACTTGGTGTCTCACTCCAACCTATTCTCGTGGCACAGCTGAATAAATGTAAAGGGTTACTATGTTCTTTGTACTAAGATTTATTGTCCAATCAGTGACTTAGGTGCCTTACACTCTAACACTTATCAAACACTTACACCACTCTCTTTCTAGCACTTTACACTGCAAGAGGAGGTTAGTCCCAGTCACCTCTATTTAAAGAAATCCAGCGTTATCTAAAAGCCAGCAGCGGTAAAATTGCTTGTGGCGAGTGGTGGTAGTGGCTGCGGGACCTCCGCCGGGCTGTAGATGTGTGCGGGACCGCTGCAGTGAGAGAAGCCCGCACACATCAGTGTCCGGGAAACACAGCATAATGACAGGCAGCTGCAATCCCACAGCTGCTTGTAATTAACCCCTTAAACGCCACGATCTGTAGCGATCGGGGTATTTACGGTAGTCAGTGACAGGACAAGCTCCTGTCACTAAGTGATCAGGACCCCCACAGCCATGCGGAATTTTCATTCTGCTGATTGGCATCTCCCGGCCTCTGCGGCGGGGGAGCACACTGATTGGTTGACCGACAGGAGATGCCGGGAGACCGAGAAGCAAACAGCAGCCTGGAGCAGGTGATGTATGCTGCGGGGGTAAACGGTGCTGAATTTCACATACTCACAGCGGGGCAATCCTGCTGCGAGTATGTAAGCCCATTTAAATACATGGGTAAGTATCCACAGCGGATTTCACTGCGAATTTGCAGCGCGAAATCCACTGGGGATATGCTATGTGTGAAGGGACCCTTAGGGAATGTGTCAGCTGGTATTCATGTTCCAAACTGCTGACACTGTTAGATGCTGTTAGGTCAAGAAGACACATGGTACCTTAAATATATTTGTCTGTGCTTCCATAGCATAGAAAATGCTTTTATTCTCTGGTACAAAGAGATAAAGAGGCTTCTCCCTGCTTAATTGACACTTGGACATGGTTGGTTTAGGTATGGGAGGGGGAGTTACAAATTAGTGAACATAATGTGTAGATACATATTACATACAAATATGCGCAGTATATACACACATTATACACAGATATAAAGAAATGCACATTACCTATTTGCATACTGTTAGGGTGCCTTCCCAAAGAAGGCCTACTGTTGTTGGCTGTTTCCTAATTGAATTGGAGAATGGGTCCGGATCCCCTTCTCCCACACCATGCACTTAGAATGAGGACACAGACTATGTATCTTGCAAACAAGTCTGGTGTAAAATGGCCCAAGTTTTATTATGGTAATCACATTTTATAGACAGATGAAATATAGGGTGGTAACAAATGCTAATAAGACATAGATGAGGCGGTGCTAGTGATTTAGATATTCAGTCATGCGCAATGGATATGAATGTAAAATGCAAAGTCATACACTATGCAAGTCATCAACTTCAAAAGAAAGAATAATTAAGAATATGTTTTGACAGATATGGATATACAATAAGATTAACTGTTCAATTAAAATTGTTTACATAAGGATGTTGATACATACACAAGGATGTTGATACAAAAACATTTGTTATCTGCTTACAAGAATGTGAATAATAACTTTTATTATCTTGCTGAAAACAGGTGGTGGACCAGCTTTATGGCCTTGAGAATAGGATTCAGTTCAAAAAAGGAAAGTTCATTAGAAAAGAGTTTATTTTTCTTCTATTTTATTAGGTTGGATTAACTCATTCCTCTCATTCCCCCCTTTTTGGCGATGATGAAGAAATCTGGGTCCTGGACAGGATTAAATCCCAGTATGTACCCTAAACACTCTCTGACCGGCGAGGGTTGTCAGGGTGCGGATGCTTCTGGGTCCAACACCATCACCTAGAGCCACATAGGCATATCCTCCTCCAAGAGATTTCCTCATCATAACGCCAATCTAGAAGGAAAAGAAACAAACATCATTACTTATAGAGTATAAGATTTAGTCTTTGTAACTTGCTGACAACAACAGCATAATCCTTTGATTACACAATAGACCAATAAAAGAAACAACATGATCTGACACATCCCCCCTTGAGTAGCAGTCAGAAAATCAAGCACCACAGTGTGCTGGTTAAGTTGCCTCTGCACTGCTACTGAGGTATTGAGTATATCCAGTATGTCAAATATCTGATCATCTAAGTAGTCTGTAGCTTCAACTAATTTGTCCCAAGTTTGCATCACCATAAGATACAGAAATAAAGTACTAAAAAATTTGTTGAAAGTTATAGATGGCGGAACAAACTTACAGCAGATGAGATAGGTAGGTCTGCAATAACCGAAAGAAAATACTAAACAATAGGTGAGTCTGTACAGTATACGCCAATATACAGTTTAGTTACAACAAAACAAATAAAAGCTTATTATCAATACCCAAACTAATATATGTATGTGACAAATACCTCCCTGGATTTTGTCAAAATAACCAAACCTTATTGTCTCATCACTCCTGTCCCTAAGATTTGTCCCTAACCTTGACTACAGATGTAGCCCCCTTCTCTAGGTCCCTTTACCGTAGGACTGCTTTAAAGGTAAGACAATCCTCCGTCCCGAACCTAACCTAGTCTCCTGTCACTCCTACGTCTCCCTGTGACACTGAGTGATCAGACAATAAGTTCTTCATTGTATATAACAGACGTGACTCTATCACAAGGACTCTACCACTTCGGTATCATGTGGGTATTGGAAAGTCACAAAAACTAACTTTAAAAAGTTTCTGAAAATAAAAAGTTTAGATGTGAGCAAATCTTATCTCATGGCAAAAACAAAAATGAAAAGTTCATTGATACATAAACCAAAAACAGCATAACAGATAAATGCAATAAAAACTCCACGATGTGACCTACTATGTAACCACTAGATTCACTTATAATAACCAGATAGTGAATTCACACTTGTCAGTACCGGATTCTCAGAATTTCCACTTCTTTTTAGTCTTTTTACTTCATTTTTTTTTTTTTTTTTTACTTAGAAAACATCTTTATGATTAGATCACACAGGTCTAATGACTGGTCACATGGTCACATCTGTTCCTGTAAGTAATCATATAGTATAATACATACACTAATAATATGAAGTAACTGGGCGCTTATTACCTACATAATATTTGGATCCTACTGAATTGTCTCTTGTCTCACTGAGATCATCACATATTACACATAAAATAACCACCATAGAAATAAAGCAAAGTGTAAACGATACATCACCTAAGGTTTCAAAGCCTTTTTATGAGAATAATATATACCATATTATCCTTTTTGTAATAGTAGCATTGGTATGGATCCTTTATCCTTAAACCCATCTTTTGACTGACAGGCCTCTTTACAGACGCTTGGACTCTTTGCCTCAGTTATATCGCTTCTTTTAAGGCCACTAGTATCACCTCAGACATTGGCTTTGTCATCTCCCATAGCTTTGGCTGACCTGTAAAGAAGACACCAGTACAGACAAGGACATACCTATATGGACCACCTGTGGCAGGTGGATGACGTCCACTTACATTCCCTGAAACAGGCAGGAAGATGACAGACTATGCAGACAGGCACTTTACGGTGTTACTTACAGTAGGTTATGACAGGTGTAGATAATACAGCCGTACACAACCTCTCTGCTATATTTGTTGTCCCCTGGGCTGCCCAATGTGAGGATACTACACCACATTACACATGGCTTCCTTCTGTTGGTTTTATCAGATAACTTACAGTGGGATACAAGGCAGGCGGCAAATAGTTATTGGATGCCATCTTTACCCTGTACTTCTTCTCCATCCGTTGGTCTCACAGCTTGTCGCTGATTGTCTCTGGAAAAGACTTAAAAACAAACAGATCCACATCTCCCCCTCCACCTGTACACTATGTACGGTTACCTCAGGAAGAGACCGGAAACATCACTCCATTCCCTTGTACACCATGTACGGTTACCTCAGGAAGAGACTGGAAACATCAAAATGGGCTACTCCCATTTCCATTCACCTCTATCCCCCCACCATTTGAATCTACATCAAGAGGCAATAGAGATGCTGGATTCAATGCTCCTAGCAAAAAAAAAAAAATAATAATCATACGTCATGGTGCTTGTTGAAGTAAAAAGTGTCCTTTTATCAACTGCAGATTGTACTAAGTGGGCGTGGCCTCGTGGCATTAGCGCCACTTAGCCTCGCCAAAAACGGCACCGTTGGCCTCACCCCCTTGACGCCCATTGTTTGGCCAACGTAAAGGGGGTGGGGTCTAGACCGTTCGGCCAGCCTGTTCCAATTGCCGACGAGGGGGCGGGGCCAACTGTGGTGTTGTGGGCGGGGCTGAGTGGTGCTAATGCCGCGAGGCCCTGCCTACTTAACACAATCTGCAGTTGATAAAAGATGACTTTTTACTTGAACAAGCACCATGACGTAAACATATGGTATGAAAACCGCTAAATTTACCCTTTACACCTGTGTAGAGATGTCAGAATGCAAAAAGGAGGTGTCACTTTAAGCCAGTTTTCAATCCAGTTACACAATAAACTTTCCAAACCGATAGACTTTAACTTACCCATCAGACGCCCATGAGGAACTGTGTCAAACACTTTTGCAAAATCCAGGTACACGATATCCACAGCTGCGCCCCCATCCAGGCTTCTACTTACCTCTTCATAGAAACATATCAGGTTGGTTTGACAGCTTCTGTCCTTAGTAAAACCATGCTGGTTACCACTTATAATACTATTACCCACTACATATTCCTGGATGTAGTCCCTTATAAGCCCCTCAAATACTTTCCCCACAATGGACGTTAAGCTTACAGGTCTATAGTTACCTGGGGAAGCCCTTTTTAAAGATCGGCACTACATTTGCCTTACGCCAGTCCCTCTGCACAATACCAGTCAGCAGAGAATCACTGAATATTTCATACAAGGGTAGAGAAATTACAGAGCTGAGTTCCCTAAGAACTCTGTGGTATAATCCATCAGGCCCAGGAGCTTTGGTTACATTGAGTTTATTTAATTTATCTTGGACCATATCTAAAGTAAACCAGTTCAGTACATTACATGTGTTAGCAGCACTGGCCCCACCCACCTCAGCACTGGCCCCGCCCACTGCAGCTTCATCCTCTTCTTTTGTATATACAGAGCTGAAGAACCCATTAAGTAACTTCGCTTTCTCCTGATCCACAGTTATTAACTCCCCGTCACCATTATTTAGGGGTCCTACATGCTCTGACCTTGTTGTTTTGTTTTTTTTTGCATTAATATATTTAAAGAATTTTTGGGGGTTTCTTTTGCTATCTATGGCCAAATGCCTTTCATTGTGAATTTTTGCTGCTTTTGTTACATTTTTACATTTTGATTAAATCCTTAGGGATTTGATCAAATCCCTGATGTTATCATTTCCTTGCAACACATATATGATGTACAGTATATTTATAGTGGTGTCCATGTTGCTGTGACATGCTATGATTGGTGTGACCCTGTCATTTGAAAAAAACTTTTGACAAACCTTGCAGATGTAGGTATAAACCTTGCAGTGCATGCTTTTTCTTCAAGATTTGAGTGTCCCTTTAATCCAGGGATATGCACATACATGCAGGACTTCTACTATCCACCACTCCATCCTATTTGTGCGCATTGTGCTGGTGATAGATCTGTGTACCAGGCAGATGTCCAGTAGGGATGAGCGAACCTCAGCCTGAGGACCGCCTAGAAAGCTGAGATACAGCCTATGGCTGTATCACAGTTTTCCAGGCAGTCCTCAAGGTTGTATCCACCCTCTCCACGGAGTGGACAGACAGCAGGGATCAGAAGCCAAGAGTTCAGGTTCATACGAACTCGAACCTCGGCCGGTTCGCTCATCTCTAATGTCCAGCTTTATGACTTTGCAACATGTGATAGATCCCCAACTCCCAAGCATAAGTTAAACCAAAGAACACAAAATAAAGACACAACACATTGTAATCAGGTGTCAAAGGGGCCCAATTTTATTTAAAATTGCATGAAACCGAAAATGGCAGACCCCAGACTCACGAAGAGTCACCCTCCTGCACTCAGGCGAGGAAAACCCCCCCTGTAAGGGAAACCTCGAGGGAGCCATGGCAGGAAAGTTGCCCCTCCCCTGGGCTTAGAGGGTAATACCATACTATAAATATCTGTAACCTTATTGATGGCTAGGCGGATGTATCTCTTTTTCCCTCACAGATCCAGGTCCACTTCTGAAGAAGGTGGAGACTCGATGAAGGGGTAGTCTAAAGCAGACCACCCCTTTTCCCCTGCTAGAACCTCCAAATTACATTATAGGTGCGGAGCATAAAGTGTTAAAGCTCAAGGTCCTCTGGCGCATCCAAGATGGCACTGATCAGGGCGCGGTGCATTGCTTTATAGAACCTTCTTTATGACATAAGCGCTTGTCATCACAGTGCACGGTTACCATGGTTACTGCAGGTAAACACATCTGAAGCATTAACCCATTAATAACTGGCAATGCGCTTTACTGCAGAGGTCACTTAACACACTTCTGACCAAGCAAGCAATTAGCTTATGGTTAGGCCACACTAAGAACACTAAATAAGATGGTTTGATGTGGCCTATCGCAACCAATCACAGCTCGGTTTTTGTTTTTTCAAATTACTCTGGTAAAGTAAAAGCTGATCTGTGATTGGTTGCCATGTTCAACTTAGACAGTCTAACTTGCCCATGGCAACCAATCAGCCAATCAAATCAATCAGCTTTAATTTTATAAGAGCTTGTTAAGATATGAAAGGTGAGCAATGCTTTGCAATTAGCCCTTCCTCCATACCTCCCAACTTTTTGGAGGGACACTTGTGGTTCACAGACATTTCTATCCACTACAAGTCCCAGCATTTCCAGTCACTCAGTTTAGAATCCACTGGTATATGCTTATAGGCTGGGTTCACACTATGTATGTGTGCGGCTGTATTTTTTATGCGGCTGTAAATGTGTGGATGAAACTACAGCCGTGGGAAAAAATAGACATGCGGCTGAAAACATACGGTCATTTACTTGGAAATCTGGTTCAACTAAAAATAACAAATAAAATCTTAAGAAAGTGATGCAAACACCTCTGGATGCATCTGGGAAAGCAGGGAAACAGTTTACATGAATTGCTATTACCGGGGTTTGCGATCCTCTGCAGTAATGCCGATGCCTCTCATGGT
Organism: Dendropsophus ebraccatus; assembly: GCF_027789765.1. Taxonomy (NCBI): domain Eukaryota; kingdom Metazoa; phylum Chordata; class Amphibia; order Anura; family Hylidae; genus Dendropsophus; species Dendropsophus ebraccatus. The sequence goes on from NC_091456.1 coordinate 101,923,608, forward strand.
TAATATATTGAATTAATAAAACACATTTTCTTTGTAATAAAGTCCCTTTCGTTGTTCAATAATTTAATTCTAACGATTCCATCATTTTGCAATTAAATATACTGTTAAAATAAATATATATATAAATAAATGTATATTTATATATATAATTATTTTTTGACAGTATATTTAATTGCACAATGATGGATTCGTTAGAATTAAATTATTGAACAACGAAACTGATTTTATTTAAATGAAAATGTGTTTTATTAATTAAATATTAATTAGTACAGGAAGCTCCAGTAAGCCGTTAATTCATATTGCCGGCAAAAGAGCTTTCTGTACTAATCATCACTTTACTTTAATTAAAACATCAAATGTTTCTTCTAATTATGTTATCACAATAGCATTATTGGAAGAAACATTTAGAATTATATGTGCGCTCAGCTGATTGGCTGATCGGCTGAGCGCACATATAATTAGCGGGTCCGCAGCACAGTGACTTCATTGTGCTGCGGACCAGCGAAGAGGACACATCGGGGTGAGTATAGAGCTCTCCCCACCCCCTCCCCAGCACTGCACCCCTCCCAGCAAGGAAGGGGGGTCACTTAACCCCTTCCTTGCTGGGATGGGTGCAGTCTGACATCAGCCTGGCCCCCAAGGGGTTAAGGGGGGTGAAATACATCCTCCCTTAACCCCTTGGGGGCCAGACTGTAAGCAGCGATCTGTAAAGATGCTGCATACTGTAAGGTGCACAACACCGCTCACAATGATGGGTGTTGTGCTCCTGTTTGTGTGTTTTTTGTGTGTTTCTCCCTTTTTGTTTTTCAGATATCGGTATCCTGGGGATTACGTCGGATTCCGTGGACTACGTCGATGACCAGCGGTTGTTGTTTTTTTTTTTTTAATAAAATGGTCAATGAGGGGTGTGGGGGTGTTTATATTTGAATAAAAAATTTTTTTAACTTGTGTCTTGTCTTTATTTCTTTACTTTATAGACTTAGTAGTGGAAGCCGTCTAATAGACGGAATCCATTACTAAGTCGGAGCCTAGTGTTAGTGTTAAATGGCTAACACTAACCCCCTATTATTACCCCAGTACCCAATGCCACCAGGGGTACTGGGAAGAGCCGGGTGCCAGTGGTCCCGGAGCGTCAAAATTGGCACTCCTGGACCGGGCAGCAGCAGGCTGGTAAGATTTAGGCTGGGGAGGGCCTAAACCAATGGCTCTTCCCACCCTGGTGTTACCAGGCTGCTGTCGCTTGGTTTTTAACCCGGCTGGTTATAAAAATAGGGGGGACCCTATGTGGTTTTTTTAAATTATTTATTTATTTTAAAAAAACGCATAGGGTCCCCCCTATTTTGATAACAACACCCATCATTGTGAGCGGTGTTGTGCTCCTTACAGTATGCAGCATCTTTACAGATCGCTGCTTACAATCTGGCCCCCAAGGGGTTAAGGGAGGATGTATTGCATCCCCCTTAACCCCTTGGGGGCCAGACTGATGTCAGACTGCACCCATCCCAGCAAGGAAGGGGTTAAGCATCATTGCCGGCTATTTTTGAAGTACTCCGTACGGACCGCCTGTCAATCCACGGCCGCATTTCCAGCCGCAAACAATGGTCTTGTTAATTTTTTACGGGTCCGTTTACGATAGGGCCGTAGATTCATACATAGTGTGCACTGTGCAGTCGTATATTGTATACTTTCCAGCGTACGCATGAACCACCAAAAATACCGCCGCACAATTACAGCCGCAAATACAGCCGCACAGTTACATAGTCTGATCCTAGCCATATACGGCAAATTTGTTAACATGAAAGAGACTGCTGACAAAAAGAGGGCTGCCAAAGACTATTATTAATAAAGCTGTTGAAATGAATAGAGCAGGAGGAGATCCCTACCTGGATATTTATGATGCCATTTGGTTGGTGAGCTCCCAAGTCTCTCAATAAGTTCACCAATGCATGTTAAGGCTATGTTCACACTAGGTAAAAAACACGGCCTTGTTTTTCACGTAGTGTGAACCTGGCCTAAAAATGCAACTGCTTTACGCATTGTTTTAACATAGCCTTCTCCCAGAAACAGCTCCACTCCTGTCTATAGGGTAGTTCTTCCTTATATTGAATAGCCACCGGTCTGCTGTAGCTCCTCCAGCTGCAACGTCATGTACTTGGCTGATGGATCCCCCACTCAGCCAATCACTGACTGGGGATGGACACCGCTGTAGTCAATGACTGGCTGAGCAGGCAATTCATCAGCCAAGTTTGTGACATTGCAGCTAAAGGAGCTGGGGCCGTGACATACACTAAACCCATTCGAAAATGACTGAAAATTACTTACAGCGGCTATGGGAGCAGCGCAGTGGCACGGGGACTGGTGAGTATAGTTTCTTTATTATTTTCCCACACCATCCTGCCTGCCTGTCATTTGTTAGTTTTACAAGACTTCAAGGGAATCTGTCAGATGTAATGCGTGTTCCTAACTGCTGACACTGTGAGGTCCTGTTAGATCAAGAAAACACATGGTACCATAAATATATTTGTCTGTGCTTCTCTGGTACAAAAAGTCAAAAAGGCTTATCCAAGCTCCTGAATAGCTGCTTGCTAAAAAGTCTCCTCTTTCCTCCCTGCTTATTTGACACCTGGAATTTGAGTCCTCAGCAGGTCTTGGTATGGGAGGGGAGTTACAAGTGAGTGCTCATAACATGTACAGTACATACATATTATATACAAATATGCACAATACATACACAGATATAAAGAAATCCACATTACCTATATTCGTACATACAGTAGTACACACACATGCACAATACACAGAAATAAAGAAATTACTTATATGCATACATAGTGCACACACACATGCAGAATACACACATCTACACATCTAAACAAATGCACATTACATGTACGCATATATAATACACACACACATGCACCATACACAGTCTCAGACAATATACATACTTCATGTCAACACACACATATTTACCTCTGGTGCAAGAAAGCACCAGGTACAGCTCACATGCTGTCAGATTTTAAGCCCCAGGGACACACTGGGCAGGCTGAAGCACTTCTCCATCCTCTCCTCCTGTGTCCCGACTGCCAGCAGCAGCAGCAGCGGCACATAGAGCAGATAGAGGAGGCCTAAAAGGAGAAGATGAGGAGGCCCCCCAGGGGGGAGAAGAGGGACTGCTAAATCCGCACACTACATGCTGCTGCTTGTCACCCCAGTGACTCCCTGCCTCTATATAATATGGTGAAACCCCAGGTTACTAGATAGAGGCAGTAAGTAACAATAATAATAATAGTAATATTTATTTGTATAGCGCCAACAGATGAAAGGCATGTTCAGCAGTGTTGGGGGATTATATGTCATCCTGGACCTGCTAGACAGGAAGGCCCACCTCCTGTTTAGTTGCCCACCAAAGCGTAGGGCCCACCAGGGGATTCCCCTGCTCCCCTGTGGGCCAGTCCGAGCCTGCAAACAAGATCACATAGCTTTTTAACTACTTTATTTGACAGGGGAAAAACATGTATAACACACTGTGGTGTGCTCGGTAACACTGATGCATGGTGGCTATCAGTGGTGTTGTACAGCTCAGCCAAAGATGGTATTGTTGTGATGCCAATGCTAGTCCAGCACACAGGTGTGATGTTGTTACCTGCTTTATGTTGTGGCTGGCTGTACTGTTCCCCAAATGGTCGGTAACTTGCCTGGCTGCAGTGGGTCCCTTGGGCTCTTGTCACAGTAGTCCTGAGTGGCAACTGACCCACCCGGACTATCGGTACAACCAACCACAGAAAGGGGAAAAATAACCCAAGGTGTGCGGCTAGTGTGTAGAGGTGCTAGTGCGGAACAAATGGATGACCCAGTGATGTAAAAAATATAACAGCTTTACTGTAGTCTCTCAGTGGTACAATACACTTTTGCATGTTAGGAACCGGACAGCAGGACAAGACAAGACAGTGAGCCCTAAGCTCAGCCCCGCCCACTGTCCTCTACCTACTTGCCACTATCCACCCTAAGATGGCGGCGAGCAACTGGGCGGCAGTCCCTGCACTGGCTAGGTGGGACACAAATACAAAACAGACAGACAAACACAATGAAGAATAGTCCTCAATCTGGGTCACAACAGTCAGGCAGCAAAAGTACAAAATCAGGATCCAAAGGCGTAATCAGAAAACAGGCAATATGATCAGGGACAGGCAGCAAGCAAGGGAGGTCAGAGATACAAAGCAGTAGTCAGGAGATGCAAAGAAACAGAATCCACAAGCAGGCAGAGACTGATGGTGCATTTACACAGAAAGATTATCTGACAGATTATATGCCAAAGATTTGAAGCCAAAGCCAGGAACGGATTATAAACAAAGATCAGGTCAAAAGGAAAGCCTGAGATTTCTCCTCTTTTCAAATCCATTCCTGGATTTGGCTTCAAATGTTTGGCAGATAATCTGTCAGATAATCTTTCTGTGTAAACGCACCATTAGTCAATAACCAGCAATGATATCCCAGACTGATGGTGCGTTTACACAGGCAGATGTATCTGACAGATTTTTTAAGCCAATTCCAGGAACAGACCATAAACAGGGAACAGGTCATAAAGGAAAGACTGAGATTTCTCCTTTTTTCAAATTTATTCCTGGTTTTGGCTTCCAAAATCTGTCAGATAAATCTGCCTGTGTAAACGCACCATGAGGTAGTTATATAGGAGGCCAGGGTTCTGATCCAGAACATAATTGGACCATCCCCCTAATCTCCAAGCACAGACAGCTGAGAACAAACAGATCCACTGGCAGGATGACCTGTCAGTCACAGCAAAACCAAAACACAGGTTAACCCTGACATGGCCAGACAGAACTCAGCAGGTGAATTCGGGTGTGTCTCTTCAGCGCCTTCTCGGCCGCACAGCACGAGCAGAGGGACGCATAACGCTCCGCAAAGATACCATCCTGATATTGCGGCAAATAGATAAATCTTTACACGGACTATAGTCCTTGAACTGGTTTGGGCTGAGGAAATGCTTGAAGAAGTAGAGTAAAGTAGAGGTAGTTGTAGCGGTGCTTGAAGAGTTGAAAGAGTAGCGTAATGTAGAGGAGAGGAGTTTGTCAAGGGAGACCCAACCCAATGTAGCAATGTACTCTGCCGGAACTTGAGAAAATACTTGAGAGTGAGATTTTACATGTACTTATGTATAGACTATAGTCTGACCACCTTCTGCCCTACAGTGTCAAGTGACTCCTCCTAGGGTTATACAAGCCCCAGCCTTGGTTACCTGGATGAAGCTAAGTTCCCGGGGATTTCCCAGTTGCCTGCACTGCGAGATAGGATATGTAGACCTTCTGGTAGCTTTGTCCTATCCAGGCTAGTTCCTCCTGTGTATCAGGACACTGCCCTGCACTTTTTAGACTGGTTCACGGGGTGGGCTAGGTTGTTCCCAGACTCTTCTCCCTTTGTAGCGTTTAGCACTGCATAGTAGATATAGTATAAGTACTGAGAGAACTAAGGGGGAAATTTATCAAGGGCTTTGCGCCTTTTTTTAGGTGAATAATTGGATTTTCGCCCAGTTTTGCTCTAAGCTCTATTTATGATCCAGTATTCAACAGGCGGATATTTTTTAGGTGCAACTTTTTTTAATCTGCCTGTTTTGAGTATTCACCCAAAAATTTGCATAATCCGGGATTAGCGCCCAATTTATCATTTGCGACTTTTTAAAAAGTCGCACAAACAGGTGCAGGCTTATGCCTGGTAAGTACCAGGTGAATATGCTTGGCCAGTTTTTGCATTTTTGAGACTTTTTGTGCGACTTTTTACTTAGATACATTTACTATGGCAGCGCTACATGTTAATAAATCAGTCACAATATATTGGAACAAAATACACACCAATCCCCATTAGAATAGTTACACAAATTAGACTCCTTAGTAAATGTCCCTCTAAGTGTCTCTAGTTGCATCTGACATTTGTGTCTAAGACTCAACTGACTTGTCCCGGACGAGGGTCCTGGCAAAGCCAGGCCCTGGCTTGGCTACATTAGGGACGTTTGCTCTGTGTGTCCTTCTCCCACAAGAATCTGGTTTAAAACTGACGCTACACCTCCTCCCAGGGGCGGATTAACTTTACCATATTCCCCGGGCTGTTGACCAAGCTTGGGCCCCCCACCTCACAGTAACAATGGCAGCACTAGTCTTAGTCTATTTCCTTTATAGTGCAGACTGTACAGGACCTGTAGTAACATCATAGTCACATGTTAAGATCCTTCAGTATGTTCTCTAACGATACTGAATTGTCTCCTGGTTTTGCCTTGATTATGCAAAAATGCTGTAAAAAAGCAGGGATTGTTTGCAAATCATGGCAGAACTGTAGCCAGGAGACAATACACCACTGAAAGTATAAGTCTGTTTGGGTGGCCATGGGCTAGAGGTAAAGAGCATCTCCTATAGGTCAGCAAAACATATGGTACACATAAAACAGTAACCCATTCCTAACTTCAGCTGTGCAATACAGAAAAGCATACATATAAAATACAGACATCTAGTGGCGAAACTCTTAAGTGTGCTACATCACCATTTAATCTGGAGAAACTTTTGCAACAGGTGTATGGGAAAAGAGAACACCCGTGGTGGGACACCGCAACACCCCTTCCTATTTTTAACAAAAACAGAGGACCCCAGCCCAGCTCCCGTTTGGTTTTATAACGGTGTGTTGTTATTCCACCACATTAGGTACTAGGTATTACACACTAGCCCCCTGGGCCCTATCTTCCATCTTGCATGCAAAATTTTTGGAAACCCCGTTGCTAGTTGGAGAGGCTTCTACATTTGTTGGTATATGGTAATACTTTTAGATATGTAGCTTTAGACCAACTTGTGGTCTCAGTGGATATCTACCACTAATGGTTTGTTTACACAGACAGATTTATCTGGCAGATTTTGAAAGCCAAAGCTAGGAATGGATTTAAAAAAAGAGGAAAAATCTCAGTCTTTCCTTTATGACATGTTCTCTGTTTATAGTCTTTTCCTGGCTTTGGCTTCAAAAATCTGTCAGATAAATCTGTGTAAACACACCATGGGGCTGGGTTCACACTACGTATATTTTAGTCAGTATTGTGGTCCTCATATTGCAACCAAAACCAGGAGTGGATTAAAAACACAGAAAGGCTCTGTCCACACAATGTTGAAATTGAGTGGATGGCCGCCATATAACAGTAAATAACTGCCATTATTTCAATATAACAGCTGTTGTTTTAAAATAACAGCAAATATTTGCCATTAAATGGCGGCCATCCACTCAATTTCAACATTGTGCGAACAGAGCCTTTCTGTGTTTTCAATCCACTCCTGGTTTTGGTTGCAATATGAGGACCACAATATTGACTGAAATATACGTAGTGTGAACCCAGCCTAATGCTAAGTTTACACAAGGCGATTATTGGCCCGATCGTACGATTAACGATTTCGAAGTAACGTTTTTTTTTTTTTAGAACGATCAGCGTTTAGACGGTACGATATATTGTGCGGAAAAATCGTTTTGCGTTCGTTTTGCGATCACGTGCCCGCAGCTCAGCCCGCAGCCCGCCCCCCCGCTCAACCGCAGCTCCCTGCGCCCCCCCGATCACCACCCCCGCCGCTCCGATTGCCACCCCCGCCGCTCCGATCGCCACCCCCGCCGCTTCGATCGCCCCCCCGCTGCCGCTCCGATCGCCGCTGCTCCGATCGCCACCCCCGCTCCGATCGTTACCCCCGCCACTCCGATTGCCCCCCCCCCCCGCCGCTCCGATCGCCCCCCCGCTGCCGCTCCGATCGCCGCCGCTCCGATCGCCACCCCCCGCCGCCGCTCTGATCGCCACCCCCGCCGCCGCTCCGATCGCCACCCCCGCAGCTCCGATCGCCACCCCTGCCGCCGCCACTCCGCCGCTTTTAATACAGTACTGTAAATGTCCTATTACATGAAGCGATTTAAAATTTCAATCAAATTTGCGATTATCTGTCTGTGTAATAAAACCCAAATATCAAACGACGAATGGAAAATCGTTCATTTTTGTCTTTTCTCGATGTTGAAAAACTCGTTGGTAGTTCACCGATCGTTAGCATATCTATTCGTGTAATAAGTCGTTTGTTGATAAAACGTGTTGTGTGGGTTGTCCTGAGGAACTACTAGTGACCATTTAACAACATAAAAACGATAGTTCATAACACTAATCGGCAAATGTAATAACCTTAGAATCGTTGGCTACAAAATCGCTTGTTTTTACTAACGATCGATCGTTATAGTAAATCTTTAAACGATAATTGCTACAGTACGTGTAATAGGGCCTTAACTCGGTCATTAACAACACCATATGGTTGTTTTGAGACCCTACCGTGGAAAAATGTGAAAATGAAACATTCCCATGTTCCCCTCTTATTATGTTCCATATACAATGGTCTTTAAGAGTCCTTTTTTTTCTTTGACATATACTGTTTGCAAATGTATAACGTAATCACAGAAATGGTTACTGTATTTACCACCATGAAATCAAAGAGATCTGTATTCCAAACAATAATCACAGATTGATCTCTAACCATAAAACGTAACTTTAAATAATATGCACTAAAAATATACATCAATACACACCTTGTGTTCACAAAAAACCTCCACCAAATAAACGGATAATAAACCAGACGCACATAGTAAAATTATTCTCAATCAATTATGCTCAATCATCACTGTGCGGTGTAGCAGCGTGGGGCCTGTTGGCCAGGGTAGCTCTGGCAGTGTTGTGGCTGTTAGGTGGGTGTGGGTCACTTGGGCACTTGTCATGGTAGCCTGGAGTGGTGTTGGTACCCACCCCAATTCAGACAGGCACTGCTTTTGCAGGTTTGGATAAATCAAGTGTAAACTCGTGTGTAGGTGCAAAATGACTGACAGAGTCCAGTAGCTTAACTAAAATAAAATTTACTTACTGAGGTACTTTTCCAGTGCAAATACAAAATAAGGCTTTCGCAACTGCAGGTGCAGGTGAGAGCTAGAAGAAGTTGGAACAACAGAAGTGAGAGTAGAGGAGCGTCTTGAGGGCCCTGTCCACTTTAGCTTTGTACTCTGCCAGGATAGTGTAGTTGAGTGGAGAAGGGCAAAAATTTGTCTAATGCCCTACAGTGTTGAGATACCCATCCTATAAAGATAGTACGAGGCCCCAGGGCCTTGCACTGGGTGAAGCAGACTCCGAACACTCTCTCACACACTGTCTTTCTCTCCAACTCCTAACTAGAGAACTCCTCCTACCGGGAACTAACCTCCATTTATAGGGGCAAACTAAGTCTCCCAGTGAATGGTGGGGCTGTGTGTTCAAAGGAGAAAACAAAGAAGATAGGACAGAAAAAGGAGGGAAACAGGCCTGCACCTGTGATTGGACATAAGAATAGCATGTGACATACAACAGTTAACCCAGTGCATTCCTTCAGATGTGCATTAAATAATACAGAAAATTGCAGTAGTGCGGACAGGGGGCTGATGCAGATGCAGAATGGTTTAAGAATAAGTACATACCTTGGGGGACATGTATGAAAAGGCGTAAATGCCTTTTATAGGCGCAGATGGGGCAAATCGGCGTAAAAATATTCGCAAACGGTATTTTGCATATATTTTTTCCGCATGTGCCCCATGTGCGTCACCAGCGCCAGCTTTACAGGGGTGCGGCAGCACACAGAGGGGGCATGGCCTCTGCATGTGCCTCATTTATCATTTTTTCCGTGAAAAAATTATACTGAAACTAACACCAGCTCAGAGCTTTTCGCACGCAAAATTTTTGCACGGACTTGCTCTGTGCGATCGGGATTTATGTAGAGGCAATATGCCTCTACATAAATCCCCGGAGCTATGGAGCTAAGGGGACATTTGTAAAAAACGCCGGACTTCATAAATGTAACCCCTTGTTTCTGCTTTTTAGTTAATTTTTTAATTCATTAATTTTTGATCTCCCAATGTGAGTTGCTTGCACTGGAACTTGCCTTGGATGAATAGTGACACCTAATGGAAAAAGAATTCCAATGTTTCTAACAACCAACACTATTCTCATGATTTCACACATTATTATCTTTACATATTGTGCATCTGAGAATAATCAAAGAACATATGTTCTCTCCAGATTCTTTCAGCTAGCTGAAACCTCTTCCTGAGTACCCAGCACACATCATCAATTCTAAAAGTAATCTGGTCACGAACAACATTTTTTCTACAACTTCTCCCAGTGAAGGATCTGATGCATTACTGCTGGGCAGGGCAGTTCCTAGGTAATTTTGACTAAAGGGCGAATCTTGATAAAAGCGCGCCCCCTCCCCCCCACATACACACTACGCCATTTGCCCCCCCCAACACACACACTATCAACACACACCTAACCCCCCCCCACACACACTATGCCCCCGACCCCCTCCTCCACACACTATCCCCCCTGACCCCCCCTCCTCCACACACTATCCCCCCTGCCCCCTCCTTCTCCACACACCATCCCCCCTGACCCCCCCTTCTCCACACACTATCCCCCCTAACCCCCTTTTCCACACACTATCCCCCCTAACCCCCCTCTCCTCCACACACTATCCCCCCTGACCCCCCCCTTCTCAACACACTATCCCCCCTAACCCCCCTTCTCCACACACTATCCCCCCTGACCCCCCTTCTCCACACTCTATCCCCCCTGACCCCCCCTCCTCCAAACACCATCCCCCCTGACCCCTCCTTCTCCACACACTATCCCCCCTAACCCCCCTCCTCCACACACTATCCCCCCCTCCACACACTATCCCCCCGACCCCTCCTTCTCCACACACTATCCCCCCTGACCCCCCCTTCTCCACACACTATCCCCCCTGACCCCCCCTTCTCCACACACTATCCCCCCTGACCCCCCCTTCTCCACACACTATCCCCCCTGACCCCCCTTCTCCACACACTATCCCCCCTGACTCCCCTTCTCCACACACTATCCCTCCTGACCCCCTCCTTCTCCACACACTATCCCCCTGACCCCCCCTCCTCCACACAATATCCCCCTAACCCCCCTTCTCCACACACTATCCCCCCTGACCCCCCTTCTCCACACACTATCCCCCTGACCCCCACTCCTCCACACAATATCCCCCCTAACCCCCCTTCTCCACACACTATCCCCCCTGACCCCCCTTCTCCACACACTATCCCCCTTACCCCCCCTCCTCCACAAACGATCCCCTTGACCCCCCTCCTCCACACACTATCCCCCCTAACCACCCTTCTCCACACACTATCCCCCCTGACCCCCCTTCTCCACACACTATCCCCCCTGACCCCTTTTCTCCACACTATCCCCCCTGACCCCTTTTCTCCACACTATCCCCCCTGACCCCCCCTTCTCCACACTATCCCCCCTGACCCCCCCTTCTCCACACACTATCCCCCCTGACCCCCCCTCCTCCACACACTATCTCCCCTAACCCCCCTCCTCCACACACTATCCCCCCGACCCCTCCTTCTCCACACACTATCCCCCCTGACCCCCCCTTCTCCACACACTATCCCCCCTAACCCCCCCTTCTCCACACACTATCCCCCCTGACCCCCCCTTCTCCACACACTATCCTCCCTGACCCCCCCCTCCTCCACACACTATCCCCCCTGACCCCCCCTTCTCCACACTATCCCCCCCTGACCCCCCTTCTCCACACTATCCCCCCTGACCCCCCCTTCTCCACACTATCCCCCCTGACCCCCCCTTCTCCACGTACTATCCCCCCTGACCCCCCCTCCTCCACTCACTATCCCCCCGACCCCTCCTTCTCCACACACTATCCCCCCTAACCCCCCCTCCTCCACACACTATCCCCCCTGACCCCCCTTCTCCACACACTATCCCCCCTGACCCCCCTTCTCCACACACTATCCCCCCTGACTCCCCTTCTCCACACACTATCCCCCCTGACCCCCCCCTTCTCCACACACTATCCCCCCTGACCCCCCCTCTTCCACACACTATCCCCCCTGACCCCCCCCCCTTCTCCACACACTATCCCCCCTGACCCCCCCCTCCTCCACACACTATCCCCCCTAACCCCCCTCCTCCACACTATCCCCCTGACCCCCCTCCTCCACACACTATCCCCCTGGCCCCCCTCCTCCACACACTATCCCCCCTAACCCCCCTTCTCCACACACTATCCCCCCTAACCCCCCTTTTCCACACACTATCCCCCTGACCCCCCCTCCTCCACACACTATCCCCCCTGACCCCCCTTTTCCACACTATCCCCCCTGACCCCCCCTTCTCCACACTATCCCCCCTGACCCCCCCTCCTCCACGCACTATCCTCCCTAACCCCCCTCCTCCACACACTATCCCCCCTGACCCCCTTCTCCACACACTTTCCCCCCTTATCCTCCTCCTCCACACACTATCCCCCCTAACCCCCCCTCCTCCACACACTATCCCCCCAACCCCTCCTCCACACACTATCCCCCCTGACCCCCCCCTTCTCCACACACTATCCCCCCTGACCCCCCCCCCTCCTCCACACACTATCCTCCCTAACCCCCCCTCCTCCACACACTATCCCCCCTGACCCCCTTCTCCACACACTTTCCCCCCTTACCCCCCTCCTCCACACACTATCCCCCCTAACCTCCCCTCCTCCACACACTATCCCCCCAACCCCTCCTCCACACACTATCCCCCCTGACCCCCCCCTTCTCCACACACTATCCCCCCTGACCCCCCTTCTCCACACACTATCCCCCCTGACCCCCCCTCCTCCACACACTATCCCCCCTAACCCCCCCCTCCTCCACACACTATCCCCCCTGACCCCCCTTCTCCACACACTATCCCCCTGACCCCCCTTCTCCACACACTATCCCCCCTGACCCCCCTTCTCCACACACTATCCCCCCTGACTCCCCTTCTCCACACACTATCCCCCCTGACCCCCCCCTTCTCCACACACTATCCCCCCTGACTCCCCTTCTCCACACACTATCCCCCCTGACCCCCCTTCTCCACACACTATCCCCCCTGCCCCCCCTTCTCCACACACTATCCCCCTGACCCCCCTTCTCCACACACTATTCCCCCTGACCCCCCCTTCTCCACACACTATCCCCCCTGACCACCCTTCTCCACACTATCCCCCCTGACCCCCCTTCTCCACACTATCCCCCCTGACCCCCCCTTCTCCACACACTATCCCCGCTGACCCCCCCTCCTCCACACATTATCCCCCCTGACCCCCCCTCCTTCACACACTATCCCCCCTGACCCCCTTCTCCACACACTATCCCCCATAACCCCCCTCCTCCACACACTATTCTCCGTAACCCCCCCTCCTCCACACACTATCCCCCCTGACCCCCCCTTCTCCACACACTATTCCCCCAACCCCTCCTTCTCCATACACTATCCCCCCTGACCCCCCCTTCTCCACACACTATTCCCCCTGACCCCCCCCCCCTTCTCCACACACTTTCCCCCCCTGACCCCCCTTCTCCACACACTATCCCCCGTGACCCCCCCTTCTCCACACACTATCCCTCCTCACCCCCCTCCTCCACACACTATCCCCCCTGACCCCCCTTCTCCACACACTATCCCCCTGACCCCCCTTCTCCACACACTATCCCCCCTGACCCCCCTTCTCCACACTATCCCCCCTGACTCCCCTTCTCCACACACTATCCCCCCTGACCCCCCCTTCTCCACACAGTATCCCCCCTGACTCCCCTTCTCCACACACTATCCCCCCTGACCCCCCCTTCTCCACACACTATCCCCCCTGACCCCCCTTCTCCACACACTATCCCCCTGACCCCCCCTCCTCCACACACTATCCCCCCTGACCCACCTTCTCCACACTATCCCCCCTGACCCCCCTTCTCCACACTATGCCCCCTGACCCCCCCTTCTCCACACACTATCCCCCCGACCCCCCCTCCTCCACACCCTATCCCCTCTAACCCCCCTCCTCCACACACTATCCCCCCTGACCCCCCTTCTCCACACACTATTCCCCCTAACCCCCCCTCCTCCACACACTATCCCCCCCTGACCCCTCCTTCTCCACACACTATCCCCCCTGACCCCCCCCTTCTCCACACACTATCCCCCCTAACCCCCCCCCCCTTCTCCACACACTATCCCCCCTGACCTCCCCCTTCTCCACACACTATCCCCCTAACCCCCCCCTCCTCCACACACTATCCCCCTGACCCCCCTTCTCCACACACTTTCCCCCCTGACCCCCCTTCTCCACACACTATCCCCCGACCCCCCTTCTCCACACACTATCCCCCCTGACCCCCCTTCTCCACACACTATCCCCCCTGACCCCCCTTCTCCACACACTATCCCCCCTGACTCCCCTTCTCCACACACTATCCCCCCCTGACCCCCCCCTTCTCCACACACTATACCCCCTGACTCCCCTTCTCCACACACTATCCCCCCTGACCCCCCCCCCTTTCTACACACACTATCCCCCCCTGACCCCCCCCTCCACACACTATCCCCCCTGACCCCCCCCCTCTCCACACACTATACCCCTGACCCCCCCCCCCTTCCTCCTCACACATACACACTACCCCACTTCATATTACATAGATGGCTGTCTTCTCACCTCTCAGCTACAGTGGTAGTAGTGCGCATCGCCCGGCATCGCACCCCCCCCCCCCTGGTGTCAGATCCCGTCCGCAGCTGCCGTGACCGCGCTCATGTGACTTTTCCCGGCCGTCCCTGCGCCTCACCTACTGGCCGCACTCCTCCAATCAGCGCAGAGCGGGAGCGTGGGGCCGCTGCGGCCGCTGCGGCCGGCCGTGGCGAACACGTTGATTGGCTGCGTGCACCACGGCCGGCCGCAGCGGCCCCACGCACCCGCTCTGCGCTGATTAGAGGAGTGCGGGCAGTAGGTGAGGCGCAGGGACGGCCGGGACAAGTCACATGAGCGCGGTCGCTGCGGACGAGATTGTTGCTCACATGAGCGTCCCGACGGTCTGGGTGTAAGGGCGCGTGGTGCGCTATCCAACCCAGGCTGTGTGAGGTCCCGGGGGAGCCACCAGCGCCCCCTAACTCTCGGCGCCCTGTGCCGTCGTCCGGCCTGCCCGGTGCAAGAAACGGCCCTGCTGCTGGGACATTCTGGAGTCAAACACACTGGTTAACTAATCTTTTGAAATTATTTGTTGCCTTACTGGAGACAGGATGTAGAGATAAGCATAACTTGAGCGCACTCAAGTCCAGTTGTTTGGCATTTGAATACTGGTGGCTGAAGAAATTGGATGCAATCCTAGGGAGCCCGGAAAACATGGAGACAGCAATAGTGGTATACTCCAGAGAAGAAAATATTTTTAAATCACCTGGTGTCAGAAAGTTATATAGATTTGTAAATCCCTTCTGTTAAAAAATCTCAAGTCTTCCAGTACTTATCAGCTGCTATATGTCCTACAGGAAGTGGTGTATGACACAGTGGTCTCTGCTGCCACCTCTGTCTGTGACAGGAAATGTCCCAAGCAGTAGAAAATCCCTATGAAAAACTCACCTGAATTAGTTCCTCTCACAGAAACAGGTGGTAGCAGAGAGCACCGTGTCAGACTAGAAAGAATACACAACACAATACACAAGAATACACAACTGGTTAAAACGAAATAATACGTTGGCTTGCTGTCTATGGGATCCCGGCCGGAGCGTATACACACAGTATACGCTCCAGCCGGAATCCCTCGCGGCGCCGCAAAGAACTGACATGTCAGTTTTCTGCGGCCGCTATTCACTGAAAACCATGTCGTGCACCCTGTGGAGCGAGCGGTTCCGGCTGCAAGCTTCATAGTGTGCTGCAGCGTTAACTCTGCGGAGTGAAAGATCATCTGGCCAGTACTAAAGCTGGATGATCCCTACAGCCAGGATGATCTTTTCAGAGATCGGACGCTCCGTGACCCAGCCGGGTCACGGAATGGCTGGTCTCTTACGCCATGTGAACATGGCCTTATACTGGAAGAAGTAATTTACAAATCTTTACAACTTTCTGACACTTTCTGATGATTTGAAAAAGAAAAATTTTGCCTAAAGTACCCCTTTAATCCGTTCCTGCACCACCTTTGCTCAATTTAAGGGTATGCGTCTAAACCATTTTTTAACTGTTTTTGAACAGTATTTTTGCCAAAGCCAGAAGTAGATTCGACACAGAGAAAACTAAAATGAAAAGACTTGCACCTTTTCTGTGTTTTGAACCCACTCTTGGTTTTGTTAAAAAAATGGCCAAAATTAGATTTAAAAACAGCTCAGAACTGGTGAGGGAGTAAGGGAACTGTATGGCTTGTGGTTGCAAAGCTTCTTAGGATGCCCCACTGCTGTAGTCTTAAGTCTGCTAAATGTAGTGCAGGGTTAGCAGGCTAAGGAACAGAATACAGCAGCAGGACCTGCTGTAGGGGCTGTTCTATTCATTGTTACAGGCTCCCAGAGGATGAGGAGACCTGCTCCAGTCCTGGAATAGGTGAGTATTACTATGGGTGGGGGACTGTATATGGCAGGGTGGCAATATTGTTGTGTGTGGGGGGGCTGTACACAACAGGGGGCATTATAACTATGGGTATGTGCTGTACACAACAGGGGGCATTATTACTATGGGTGGGGGTGCTGTACACAACAGGGGGCATTATTACTATAGTGGGGGCTGTACTCAACAGGGGGGTATTATTACTATTGGTGAGTGGGGGTACTGTACACAACAGGGGGCATTATTACTATGGGTGGGGGTGCTGTACACAACAGGGGTCATTATTACTATAGGTGGGGGCTTTACACAACAGGGGGCATTAATACTATGGGTGGGTGGCTGTACCATGTAACTTTACCATAGGCCCCGGGCTGTTAATCAAGCTTGGGCCCCTTCACCCCTCTGTAACTATGGCAGCATGTTTATTGTATGGGATAGATAATATCATATTTACCATGTACCTGTAAAGTTTTATGAAAAATTATTATTAGGCAGCACTGTAATCACTTTATATTTTCTAAATTACTTCCATTTTAAATTTGGCCCTTAAATACCTTAACAGAGGCCCCAATTGTCTCAGCTGCCTTCTGTTTGTACCTGTGAATAAGGAGGAAAAGCTTTCTGATCCATCTCCAGCTTGGGCCCCAGTGTAATGTTATTCTATATTCAAAACTGGAGACAGGTGTCTTCAAGGGGTTAAGATATAAAATAATGAACTACCCTTCTGCAGTGTCCCAGAACAGAGTTTTCCTCTTGTTATTTTTTCTCAAAAGTGTATCCTTATATCTGAGTCAGTCAGTATTTTATTGCCTCTTTTCTGGAAACTATGGTCCACTGCAAACTGTATATTGTGTCACCCCTCTCAGTATTCAGGTCTGTTGTTCCATCTATTCCTTGTATATTTCCAGTTATCAGTGTTAATGGTGTGGTGATACAATGGCTTGATGTCACGTGACTGCCCCTGCTGCCATGGTAACCCCAATAGCCGTCGAGCTTTGGCTGGGGATACCATGTGACTTCCTGCCTACCTCAGTCCTGTCTTCTACCCTCAAGGGGACAGGTTGTGTGTGACTCCTGTCTTCTACCTTCAAGGGGACAGGTTGTGTGTGTCCTCTCTCCACTGTCAGGAGAGAGACACGTGTGCTCTGCTGCTCCAGTGTTGCTAGAGGTGTTCCGGTCCAGTCGGGACCTGGCTGTGTCTTCCTTCTCAAGTCCTAAAGATTCTCATCTCAACCAAGGATCTGGGTGCCGATTCTTCAGTCATTCCTCTCATCATCTCCCATCATCATCCACAGCAAGTATTCATCTCAGCTTCATTCCGCCCAGTATCTTACTCTCAGTACTACCACTCCCATCATTCAGTACGCTATTATCACAGCCTATTGCAGCATCACTCATTGCTTTGCCTAAGCCAAGTCTGCCTTATTCCCGATTGCATCCGGAGAGACTGTTGCCACTAGTTATCACTGTTTCAATAAATGCACAACTACCCTTGTTTCTGAACCCTGTCATTGTTTTAATTATTGGTGCCCTGACTAAGGACAACGAAGAATTGCTCGGCCTCCGCTTGGTCAGGTTCCCGGTCTACAGCTGCTATCCCTCGTGCCCATACCGTGACTACCATCAGGCAAGTGGCTAGCCGGGTTCCTACCCAGTACTACCACCACCAGTACTACTACCCAGCGCACCCCTCCCTCCCAATTCAATTCACAACGTTATTCCAGACCTTAACCACAACCCTAAATACAGACACTGAGGGTATCCCTACCCTCACACCAGAATTGTCACCCAGTATCCCCTTGCCCCCACCCCCAGACTGTTCACCCTATATTCCCCTGCCCCCACCCCAGACTGGTCACCCTGTATCCCCCTGCCCCATCCCAGACTGGTCACCCTGTATCACCCTGCTCCATCCCAGACTGGTCACCCTGTATCTCCCTGCCCCATCCCAGACTGTAAGAGAAACAGATTGCTGAAATCAGGGAGACCAGCCAAACGACAACACTGCCAACTGCTAGTGAAAGCGCTCAATGCAGTGAAGTCCTAGGTGCATTGCCCCCTGGGAAACATGAATATGCAAAAGAAGAACCCGTGGAGCCTCATTGAAGAGTCACAAAACACAGGACTAACCAGATATCCCTCCGGGAAGGACCCAACCAAGGGGTAACTCCTGTTAGGAAACCACCAAAACCACCATATTAAGTGGCCCTATAAGTCAATGTAATGACAAGGGATAAACCAAGGCTAGGTAACCATCCACATACAGCTGTTTCGGGGTGTTGCCCCTCATCAGTGTGGAGCAGGATTCTGGCTAGGTGGGAGTAATGCCTAGTAGAGCCATAAGAGAAACAGATTGCTGAACTCAGGGAGACCAGCCAAACGACAACACTGCCGGCTGCTAGTGAAAGCGCTCAATGCAGTGAAGTCCTAGGTGCATTGCCCCCTGGGAAAAATGAATATGCAAAAGAGCCCGTGGAGCCTCATTGAAGAGTCTCAAAACACAGGACTAGCCAGATATCCCTCCGGGAAGGATGAGGGGCAACACCCCGAAACAGCTGTATGTGGATGGTTACCTAGCCTTGGTTTATCCCTTGTCATTACATTGACTTATAGGGCCACTTAATATGGTGGTTTTGGTGGTTTCCTATCTGGCTAGTCCTGTGTTTTGAGACTCTTCAATGAGGCTCCACGGGCTCTTCTTTTGCATATTCATCCATCCCAGACTGGTCACCCTGTATCTCCCTGCCCCATCCCAGACTGGTCACCCTGTATCTCCCTGACCCATCCCAGACTTGTCACCCTGTATCTCCCTGCCCTATCCCAGACTGGTCACCCTGCATCTCCCTGCCTCATCCCAGACTGGTCACCCTGAATCCCTCTCTTCACTGATTTTCTCTTTTCCACATACCAATAGCTTTAGTATCCCTCCTCCATAGTGCAGACTGTAAAGAACCTGTGTAAGGTTGTTAAGGATGTTCTCTAATGTTACTGAACTGTCTCCTGGTTGCTGTAAAAAAAGCAGTTTTCTTTTTCTTTTCTTTTTTTGCAGATAATGGCAGAACTGTTGCCAAGAGACAATACATTACTCTGTCTGTCAGGGCCGGCCATAGGGGTGTGCAACCTGTGCAACCGCACAGGGCGCATGACTCCAGCAAACAAAAGGGGGGTGCCGGGCTCCAGTCAGGACTGGGCAGTGAGAGCGCTGTCAGCTCCTCTCACAGGAAGCCGACAGTGCGGTGTGTAGTGATGTAAACTACTCTGTGAGGAAAAACTGCAGCTGCCCATCACACTGTCTGCTAACAGGGGCGGATTAACTTTACCATAGGCCCCGGGCTGTTCACCAAGCCTGGGCCCACCCCACTGTAAATATGGCGGCACTAGCCTGGCGTTCATAGTACAGGACAGATAATGTGACAGATAATGAAAAAAAACTGTGATTTTTTGCAAATCATGGCGTTAGTGTAGCCAGGAGACAATACACCACTGAAAGTATAAGGGAGGCATTTATTAAGTCCGTCGTTTTTTACACCGGACGTAAAAATGCCCCCGCAGCTCCGGAGCTACGGAGATTTATGTAGAGGCGGACTGCCTCTACATAAATCCCGTGCGCGCCGTTGCGCACCGCCGAAAACCTACGCCAGCTGAGGACTGGAGTAGGTTTTCGGCGTACATTTTGGCGGAACGGATGATAAATCGCGCGGACTCTGAGTCCGCGCCCTCCGTTCCGCCCACTCTCCGCCCCCTGGCGTACTCGGCAGAAAGTGCCGATTTGCGAATATTTTATTCGCAAATCCGCCATTTTTGCTTAAAAAAAGACGCAAATCGGCACTTTCCGCCGAAAATCATCCATTTGCCGGATGATACATGTGGCCCTAAGTCTTTTTGGGTGGTCATGGGCCCCCCAGGAGCTCAGGGCCCCGGGCTACCGCCCGAAACGCCCCTATTATAATCCACTACTGCTGCTAAACACATTGAGGCCTGGAAGCTGTCTGCAGAGATGCCTGTGCACTGCGTGCCATCCTGATGACGATTATCTGTATCCCTGAGGCCAGAAGTTCTGACCCTCTCTAAGGATGGAGAAGGTGAGGAGACTGCACCACACAAGACAAGTGTGTTTGTAGCCAGTGCCATGGGTGTCTGTAGTCAGCGCATGGGTGTCTGTAGTCAGCGCATGGGTGTCTGTAGTCAGTGCATGGGTGTCTGTAGTCAGTGCATGGGTGTTTGTAGTCAGTGTATGTAAGAGCATGGGTGTCTGTAGTCAGGGCATGGGTGTCTGTAGTCAGTGTATGTCAGAGCATGGGTGTCTAGTCAGTGCATGGGTATCTGTAGTCAGTGCATGGGTGTCTGTAGTCAGTGCATGGGTATCTGTAGTCAGTGCATGGGTGTTTTTAGTCAGTGCTTGGCAATGAAAGGGTGTCTGTAGTCAGTGCATGGCAGTGAGAGGGTGTCTGTAGTCAGTGCAAGGCAGTGATAGGGTGTCTGTAGTCAGTGTATGGCAGTGATAGGGTGTCTGTAGTCAGTGTATGGCAGTGAGAGTGTGTCTGTAGTCAGTGTATGGTAGTGAGAGGGTATCTGTAGTCAGTTGGAAGTGAGAGGGTGTCTGTAGTCAGTGTATGGCAGTGAGAGGGTATCTGTAGTCAGTTGGAAGTGAGAGGGTGTCTGTAGTCAGTGTATGTAAGAGCATGGGTGTCTGTAGTCAGGGCATGGGTGTCTGTAGTCAGTGTATGTCAGAGCATGGGTGTCTAGTCAGTGCATGGGTATCTGTAGTCAGTGCATGGGTGTCTGTAGTCAGTGCATGGGTATCTGTAGTCAGTGCATGGGTGTTTGTAGTCAGTGCATGGGTATCTGTAGTCAGTGCATGGGTGTTTGTAGTCAGTGCTTGGCAGTGAAAGGGTGTCTGTAGTCAGTGCATGGCAGTGAGAGGGTGTCTGTAGTCAGTGCATGGCAGTGATAGCGTGTCTGTAGTCAGTGTATGGCAGTGAGAGTGTGTCTGTAGTCAGTGTATGGCAGTGAGAGGGTATCTGTAGTCAGTTGGAAGTGAGAGGGTGTCTGTAGTCAGTGTATGGCAGTGAGAGGGTATTTGTAGTCAGTTGGAAGTGAGAGGGTGTCTGTAGTCAGTGTATGGCAGTGTTCACACTGAGTAAAAGTGGCAGAATTCTGCATTGAGCCCCTGCTGCGGACTCTGCTCAGAATCCTGCCTGTCTTAGTGTGTCAGTGCGATGCCTCGAATGCCTCCGCTCTCTGCTTTAAGAGTGTAAATTATAAGCATGTCTGACATGCTTATAATTAAATTGTGCTCCCTGACTGACAGCTGGACAAGACATTGGTTGGTCGCACTGTCAATCACTCTTGACATAGCAGACACACCTGCACGCAGCACGTCTGTTGTCACCTGTTCGGAGGAAAGAAGAAGACCCCGCCGATGAAAGCTGGTCTATCAATAGCCATTAGGGACTGGAGCTCAGGGAGGAGAGAGGATCGGAGGTGCTGAACAGGGGGGCTATATAAGGGGGAGCTTAACATGGGGAAGATATAAAGGGGAGTGCTGCACATGGGGGAGGTATATAAGGGGGATGCTGCACATGGGGGATGTATATAAGGGGGGTGCAGCACATGGTGGAAGTATATAAGGGGGATGCTGCAAATGGGGATGTATATAAGGGGGGTGCTGCACATGGGGGAGGTATATAAGGGGGATGCTACACATGGGGGATATATAAGGGGGGTGCTGCACATGGGGGAGGTATATAAGGGGGTGCTGCACATGGGAAGGTATATAAGGGGATGCTGCACATGGGGGAGGTATATAAGGGGGATGCTACACATGGGGGGTGGTTATATTTTTTAGGACTGCACAGAGGAGTCTATACTATATAGGAGATATATAACTATTATGTTGGGGCACAGGGGAGCCTTAGGAGAACAGAAGGTCCAACTACTATATAGGGACATAGGGGACCTAAATACTATGGGGGACATTTATTAAGTCCGGTGTTTTCTGCGCCAGACTTAAAAATGTCCCTGCAGCCCCGATGGTACGGAGATTTATGTAGAGGCGGACTGCCTCTACTTAAATCCTGTGCGCATGACAGGAAACCTACGCCAGCTCATAGCTGGAGTAGGTTTCCTGCTAATATTTTCGGCAAAAGAATGATGAATTAAGCGGACCTTGAGTCCACACACCCCCCCTCTCCGCCCCCCTCGGTCGGAGAATGGCCCGATGTGAATAATTTATTTGCAAAAAGGCCATTTGCGAATAAATTTATGCGCATCGGGCCCATTTCCGACAAAAAATACGCATTTAAGCCTTAATTAATGTCCCCCTATATGTTCTGGAGCAAGGAGCCTAAACTGTTTCTCTGGTAGATTCTGGAGAAAGGATTCATGGCTAAGAGAATAATTCAAGATGGCCCAGGCTGGATGGAGAGTAAAAAGGAAAAGAGAAGACACCTGCTGTGAGTCACTGGATGTAACTGCACTCTGTTATAGAGTCTGTAGTAATAGTGGTCATGGTGTGGCAGTATTATGTAGTAGCATCATTGGTAATGTTCAGCTGTAGTATGGAGGCAATATGTAATCACTGTATAGTGGTAATATTTTTGGGCAACAACCTAATATGCATGTATTGGGGTTCCTGATACTGTATGGGGAGACTTAGTATGTTCTTAAAGGGGTCTATGTGGAGAATAAGACAATATATTCTGATCTCATGGCCTACTGACTCTGATAGCATTGTCTCTGGGGGGGGGGGGGGGGCGCGCCCAAAACAAATTTGGCACGGGGCGCCATCTACCCTAAGGCCGGCCCTGCTGTCTATTTGGACGGCCATGCCCCCCCCCCCTCCCCAGGGCCCCGGGCTACCGCCCCAAACTGACATATTATAATCCGCTACTGTGTACACAAAAGGTAGCATTATCACTATAGGTGGTGGTGGTTTGTGTGTGTGCATGGGGTGCATAGCCAGGATCATTATTACTATGGGTGGTGAAGGTGCATAGCAGGGGACATTATTACTATGGTGGGAACAGGAGGGGGCATTATTTTTGTGTGAGGGTGCAGGAGCAGGAGCATTATCAGTATGCAAAAGTGCACAGTAGGAGGCATTATTACTTTATTGACGGGGGACACAGCCAAGGGCATTATTACTATGTGGGGGTGCACTTCAGGGGGCATTATTATTATATGGGGGGGTATAGAAAGGGGTATTATTACTATATGGGGATATAGGGCAACCCACATACGTACTCACTTTACTGTGCATACCAAACAGCAGAATTACTACAGTATGGGACCCTATAGGTAGGAAAATGGGAAGGAAGTTGAAGGAAAAGTGCATAGACCTAAGATGTTTGTCTGGCAGTTTCTGAATAGATGAATTGCAACTGGAAGAAATCATGGAGGCCTGGGCTGGAGCAAAAGGGAAAATGACACCTCAGATCATAGAAGATGTCATCTGTAAGTCTGCTTCACCCCCAAGGACAAACACACCTCACCACCATCCTCACGTTCCGCTGTCCCCACCAGACTTGAGTTAAAGGAGAAGTCCGGCGAAAATTTTTATTAAAGTTTTTTATTGCCAATATACACTTATTACGGGAAATGCTTGTAAAGTGCTTTTTTCCCTGTACTTACTACTGCATCAAGGCTTCACTTCCTGTAAAAAATGTGAGGGCTGTGGCTGGGGCTGCTGGAGAGGATGATCGCAAAGGGACACAGGAACCTGGAGGGACACTGAGAATCCCTCTGCCATCATCCTCTCCAGCAGCCACAGCCCGCACAGCATTGGGAGTTGGGTTGTGACATCACCATCTTATCCAGGAAGTGAAGCCTTGATGTAGTAGTAAGTGCAGGGAAAAAAAGCACTTTATAAGCATTTCCCGTAATAAGTGTATAGGGGGGATTTGTAAATCTTTTGGGGGGCAATAAAAAACTTTAATAAAAATTTTCGCCGGACTTCTCCTTTAAGTACAGCATATTTGTCTGGCCCCCAAAAACCCAGGGCCGGGACAAGGAGTTTTGGTGCCCTAGGCAGAGAAGGCAAATAGTTTTCACACACCCCCACATAGTGTAGCCCCCCCACAGTGTATTGCCCCCATATACAGCACAGACTCTTGGCAGCCCCCACAGTGTATAGTCTCCACACAACCCCACAGTGTTTAGCCCCGACATACAGTATAGCCTCCTGGCTGCCCCCACATAGTATATAGCAAGGGGCCCCAAATTCTTTACACAGGGTGCCAGTTCACTGTCCCTGAGACCGGTGGAGGGCCGGACAATATGCTGCTGCTATATCTGGTCCGCAGGGAGCTGTTGCCGCTGGAGGATGACACTGTCTCTGCCCATAAGGAGGAGGTGAAGTGGAGGATCATACTCAACAGTCACTGGTCTGGGAGAGGAGCTGGGGGGGGGGTGGCTTACGATGGTGGAGTCATGTGATATTGGTCAGAAGCTTAGCTTCAGCTCCTGAGCCAAGCAGCTGCAGGGCAGAGCGAGGAAGCAGTGGCGTAGCTAGGATTCACAGTGTCCCATAGCAGGACGAGAGAGCATTCGGTCTCTGCTCAGTGCTCTCTCGTCTTGTCTCTTTCCCGTTCTGTTGTGCTCAGTAGTACACATACCAGGATCCTTTGACAGAGTGGGACAGGAGAGCACTGCGCATGCGCCGAATGGCTAATGCGAAGTGGATGCCGGGAAGAAGCAGTGGACGCGATGTTGATCACGTCTCTCCTGGGCCGAACTTCCGTGGGACAGAGGAGGAGCGCAGCGGGGACGCGCAGACTGTAATGAGGGGCCGGTGGACCTTGCCTAAAGGGGAAAAAATGGCGAATCCCTGAAGGCACCATAGGTCTAAGTATTGGCCCTTTCTAAATAAAGCAGTAGGGCAATAATGTATACAAAGTGGCCAACCCCTTTAAATTCATTTTACAGGGAAAAGTAGGTGATATTATTTCTCTTATTTATTTAATATGCATGAGCACCCGGCAAACCCAAGCAAGTTCTCCTGATGAGTGCATACAGTTAAATGCAATGTTCTGATTGACAGAGCAAGGAGCCATTGTTTCCTCAACCTGCCAGTTATTCTTTTCCCCGCAGGCGGCATTATGCCTCCAGCCACAAGAGGTGGCTCTCTACCCTGTGCTCGGAGAACAGAGAGTAAGAGTACTGCTGGAAGGGGACCGCCTTTCAGCCAGGTATGTTTTTTTTTATTACAGAGAGGTGTATGTCTACATAAGAGTGGAAAGCAAACTACTGAGGGTGGAAAGCATGCTGAGGCTTTGGCAATTTTTTTTTGCAAACTGTGGTGTTTCTCTCCTATAGGGTTCAATATAAGTTATTCTGCTTGTTTTAAAAAAAGCTATAGCTAATGTGTATGGCATTTTTTGGGTGCAAAAATTACCCTCCCGTGTTAAATTTACCCTCCCGGTGTCTGGCATCGTTCATCCATTGATGATTACAGTAATGACGAAGCGAAGCACTTTGTTATCTCTGCAATCCGCTCATCAGCCTGCTTACATTCAACTGACTGACGCTTTGTGACGCTCCTCCCCGGGTGCTGATACAAGCTGGATCCAGTCCAGCTTAGTTTAGTTATTACTGTAAATTTGCTCATCTCTAATGGTGATGGTTTGTGAGTGGACAGGATTTTCAGGCTCACAAATCCTATCCACACACAGATCGGCACCGTCTTGCCTCTTTTTCTTGCATATCACCATGTATACCTTGTTGATAAGGGTATAAAGTACCAAATGATGGTATACCAACAAACAATCAACTTTATGGCCAAAGAGCATATGAAAATGATATATCTTGAGTCCAGTTGATATTCTCTCAAAAGAATAGGATGCTGACATATTTTGCAGCATGCCCTATTCACTTCAGTGGCCTGAACATAGTCAGCTTGTGACAATGTTGGGGTCACTTATTGCTTGTACAAGCTTATTTATTAGGCCACAACAGCAGACAACACTATTGAGTGCAGCAATATAAACGTGTGCCAGTGGGAAGTGACCCAAACACAGTCACCACCTATGTTCAGGCCATTGTAATGAATAGGGGCTGCTGCAGTGTGCCACGGTATACGCCAGCATCTCATTCTTGACAGGATGCTGACCTATGGCTATGACATACTGCTTTACTGCAGTGTGACCCTACCCTTGGCTTGGTTCACCATTTATGCAGCATAAGTAGTGGAAAGAGACAGGCAGCTGCCCCTTATTTTAAGGGCAACAATGACATTGGAAAAATGTACATGCAACCCTTCACATCCTCATCTGCCCTTAGGGTTCTTTGGAGGGGCATAAGCTTGTTGGTAGTGGAAATTTTTAATGTTTACAGCCTGTTGTAGTCTTCCAGAATAAAGGAAAAGTGCTAGATAAATGTCTTCTCCACAGAGGAGCAGAACATCTGATAAGGGGCTGACTGGAAGCATGCCAACCTGGGGGTCCCAGGGACTCCCCTGACCACATATTTAGTGCAGGAGATAAATATCACCAGACTGATGAAGCCAGACAGACATGCCCCAGAAGCCAAACAAATGCTGAGATAGTTGGTACAGACAAATAAAACACTGACAGGAATGACAGACATACATCAGCCAAGGTGGCCCAGCTCCTCCACACAACACATACCTGAGCAGGGGGGCAGTGCTGAAGGGCAAGCACCGGGCACACACTGACACACCCACATACACACAACGGGCAAGTGGATAAAGTTACAGAAATGTTCTCACATGTCAGAGAGAAGACAAGTCCGCCAGACGTAGCGGAGAGTGCAGGCGCATTCCCAGACGCAGCAGCCAGACACAGGGCAGACAGGCACATACACACTCACAGACAGGTGAAGCAACAGGACAACAAAAGTCAGGAGACAGAGAGAGAAAACAGACACCCAGCGTGGGGGGACTCAGAGGAAAGAAGAAGGGGAGAGGAGGAGGAGGAGGGGGGGAGACCCGGGGAAATAAAGAAGTGCAGCGGAGGGGGCAGACACAGATTGTACACACAATCCGGAGACACAGACAGCACTTAGACACAGGACAGACATAGGGGCACGACTAAGGGGGAGATACTGACAGGCTAGACAGCGGCACACAGAGGCACACACAGGGAGCCAGACACACCGAGAAGTGCCGAACAAACAGGGGAGGGTCACGGAAACATTTCAGAACACACCAACCTCATGAGAGACACATAGACACACACAGAGAGCACAAGTGACGAGACAGACGCCACCACAGCCAGGTAGACAGCTCCCAGACACGGGTCCTAGGACACAGGCAAGCTGGCAAGTTCCTGCACCATGCTACAATTGCTGCTGCTCCCTCTCCTGCTCCTGACTGTTACCCGAGGCCACCCCATCCCAGGAGGGGACACAGTGCAGCCGGGTGAGTCACCCCAGACACCCCACCCCTGGGCTCACATACTCCTCACTGCACCCCTGCCTCAGGGAGCCCTGGGAACCCTCTGCTGCATACACTCACTCACCTCTACCATATACTGCTAGA